>NC_091292.1:11500693-11503193 GCF_038502225.1 Cherax quadricarinatus | reverse complement strand
TGGCCAGAAGAGCTCATGCATGCAGGGCAAAGCTCCTGATCATGGGTGACTTTAACCACAAGGAGATCGATTGGGAGAACTTGGACCCACATGGGGGCCAAGATACATGGAGGGCTAAGATGATGGAGGTGGTACTGGAAAACTTCATGTGCCAACACGTAAGGGACACTACAAGAGAGAGAGGAGAGGATGAACCAGCAAGGCTGGACTTAGTATTCACCTTGAGTAGTGCAGATATCGAGGACATCACATATGAAAGACCCCTTGGGGCCAGTGACCATGTGGTTTTAAGCTTCGAATACACAGTAGAGCTACAAGTGGAGGGAGAAGCAGGAAGGCCAGGACGAATGAAGCCAAACTACAAGAAAGGGGACTACACAGGAATGAGGAACTACCTGAACGGGGTTCAGTGGGACAGAGAACTGGCAGGGAAGCCAGTTAATGAGATGATGGAATATGTAGCAACAAAATGCAAGGAGGCTGAGGAGAGGTTTGTACCCAAGGGTAACAGGATTAATGAAAAAGCCAGGATGAGCCCATGGTTTACCCAAAGGTGCAGGGAGGCAAAAACCAAGTGTGCTAGGGAATGGAAGAAATATAGAAGGCAAAGGACCCAGGAGAATAAGGAGAACAGTCGTAGAGCCAGAAACGAATATGCACAGATAAGAAGGGAGGCCCAAAGACAATATGAAAATGACATAGCAGCGAAAGCCAAATCTGACCCGAAACTGTTGTACAGCCACATCAGGAGGAAAACAACAGTCAAGGACCAGGTAATCAGGCTAAGGAAGGAAGGAGGAGAGACAACAAGAAATGACCGTGAAGTATGTGATGAACTCAACAAGAGATTCAAAGAAGTGTTCACAGAGGAGACAGAAGGGACTCCAGAAAGACGGAGAGGTGGGGCACACCACCAAGTGCACACAACCGAGGAAGAAGTGAAGAGGCTTCTGAGTGAGCTAGATACCTCAAAGGCAATGGGGCCAGATAACATCTCCCCATGGGTATTGAGAGAGGGAGCAGAGGCGCTATGTGTACCCCTAACAACAATATTCAATACATCTATCGAAACAGGGAGATTGCCTGAGGCATGGAAGACAGCAAATGTAGTCCCAATCTTTAAAAAAGGAGACAGACATGAAGCATTAAACTACAGACCAGTGTCACTGACATGTATAGTATGCAAAATCATGGAGAAGATTATCAGGAGAAGAGTGGTGGAACACCTAGAAAGGAATGATCTCATCAACAGCAGCCAACATAGTTTCAGGGACGGGAAATCCTGTGTCACAAACCTACTGGAGTTCTATGACATGGTGACAGCAGTAAGACAAGAGAGAGAGGGGTGGGTGGATTGCATTTTCTTGGACTGCAAGAAGGCGTTTGACACAGTTCCACACAAGAGATTGGTGCAAAAACTGGAGGACCAAGCAGGGATAACAGGGAAGGCACTTCAATGGATCAGGGAATACTTGTCAGGAAGACAGCAGCGAGTCATGGTACGGGCGAGGTGTCAGAGTGGGCACCTGTGACCAGCGGGGTCCCGCAGGGGTCAGTCCTAGGACCAGTGCTGTTTCTGGTATTTGTGAACGACATGACGGAAGGAATAGACTCTGAGGTGTCCCTGTTTGCAGATGACGTGAAGTTGATGAGAAGAATTCACTCGATCGAAGACCAGGCAGAACTACAAAGGGATCTGGACAGGCTGCAGACCTGGTCCAGCAATTGGCTCCTGGAGTTCAATCCCACCAAGTGCAAAGTCATGAAGATTGGGGAAGGGCAAAGAAGGCCGCAGACGGAGTACAGTCTAGGGGGTCAGAGACTACAAACCTCACTCAAGGAAAAAGATCTTGGGGTGAGTATAACACCAGGCACATCTCCTGAAGCGCACATCAACCAAATAACTGCTGCAGCATATGGGCGCCTAACAAACCTCAGAACAGCATTCCGACATCTTAATAAGGAATCATTCAGGACCCTGTACACCGTGTATGTTAGGCCCATATTGGAGTATGCGGCACCAGTTTGGAACCCACACCTAGCCAAGCACGTGAAGAAACTAGAGAAAGTGCAAAGGTTTGCAATAAGACTAGTCCCAGAGCTAAGAGGTATGTCCTACGAGGAGAGGTTAAGGGAAATCAACCTGACGACACTGGAGGACAGGAGAGATAGGGGGGACATGATAACGACATACAAAATACTGAGAGGAATTGACAAGGTGGACAAAGACAGGATGTTCCAGAGATTGGACACAGTAACAAGGGGACACAGTTGGAAGCTGAAGACACAGATGAATCACAGGGATGTTAGGAAGTATTTCTTCAGCCACAGAGTAGTCAGTAAGTGGAATAGTTTGGGAAGCGATGTAGTGGAGGCAGGATCCATACATAGCTTTAAGCTCACGGCTCAGGGAGAGTGACCTAGTAGCGATCAGTGAAGAGGCGGGGCCAGGAGCTCGGACTCGACCCCCGCAACCTCAACTAGGTGAGTACAACTAGGT
>NC_091292.1:11478193-11495693 GCF_038502225.1 Cherax quadricarinatus | reverse complement strand
ACCAAGTGGAAAAAGTACAGAAGGCGAAGAGCACAGGAAAATAAGGAGATTAGTCGAAGTGCCAGGAACGAGTATGCACAGGTAAGGAGGGAGGTTCAGCAACAGTATGAAAAAAATATAACATCGAAAGTCAAGTCAGATCCGAAACTGCTGTACACCCACATCAGGAGGAAGACAAAAGTCAAAGACCAGGTGATCAGGCTAAGGAAAGAAGGTGGGGAACTCACAAGTAACGATCACGAGGTATACAAGGAGCTCAAAATGAGATTTACGGAAGTATTTACAGTAGAGACAGGAATGGTTCCGAGAAGACATCACAGAGGGAAACACCAACAGGGAACATAACAACAGGTGCTGTATGACATACAAACAACGGAGGAGGAGGAGGAGGTGCAAAAGCTGCTAAGTGACCTGATTGCGGCCATATTGTGGCGAGGAGGGAGGTTGGCTCACACCACTGGTGAGTCCTCCTGCATCATTGAATGACAAGTAGTTAGTAGTTGTTGCATGGATTGCTCATTTTGCACACAACAATGAACTCTTGATGTATACATGGGAGCTTTAACTATACCTTGATGTACACGGTTAGAAAGTTATTGCAGTGAGTACACGATGGCACTAATATCACAACTTTTGTCAAAGATTGCGCGCCAGGTTTAAGTATCTAAGATTATCATTCTCAGATTTCTTGACGTAAGATGATCACGTGGCAAGTAGGTGTGGCTGTAATAGAGTGTAGAGGGAACAATAATATAAAACATAAGGAGTGTTTAAGGTGATGATGAGTGATGTTAGGTGGCCCCCCCCCACCTTCCCTCCCACCATCACCCACCTGTAAACACTAATCACGTACCTTCTTCACTAACATCTTCTGACTTGTTAAATGTACTGATAACACTGGTGGGTTGGTTACTGTATCAGTGCGGCACTGTTATCACAGAGAGGAGGGTAGTGTGTGTGTTGAGGCTCACTTGCTCCTCCTCTACAGTAAATATAAGAAGTGTTTAATGTACACTGCTTATGTAGTTTCCTTCAATTCCCAGTTTAAGGATTAAAATTTTGTTGACGTTAATGTACAAGTGAATTGTAGTCTTAATAAACCATATGTAGTCACTGGGTTTTAAGGCTAACAAATAACCAATAACGAAACGGGCCTTTGTAAATAAGTGTATTTAGGCACAGGTACACATAAGTACAATTATCATAATGTAAATTATTTCCATTGGGATCCTTGATTATTTCCATTGGGGTCCTTGGCTTGGACATGGACACCAGACACCTCACAGGGTCATCTCATGAATTTATCACCATCTTTTTTTAAGAGCCGGAGTGTAGTAATTAGATTGTGTTTATGAAAGATGCACATTTGAAAGTTAGTACTAACTTAACAAGAGCAGGACCAACTCTGTAGGTACACATTGCATTACTAATGGTAGATTTTGTTCAGACTAGTTACCCGGAGCACTAGTAAACCTGGATAATCCAATACAGCCTTGTCATCAGACTGGCTCATTTCTGTTGAGGACTTCAAATTCTCTCCCCTTGGATGAAACCCACAACAGTGCTGACATCCAGGTAACTGCATACTAACTGTTAAACAGGAGCAACAGTTGTATATCTTCCTTCTCTCTCTTGATGATGGGGGGTGGGTATTCGAGTTAGGAGTATGGAGGGAAATCTGTTGCCAGTGGCAGGCTAGCCTAGCCTAATGTAGTTTAGGGTGGCCCCTTGCCTGGTAGGCAACACTTGCATTACAGGCTAAGTGTCCATGGTTCAATTCCCAGCAAGGGCGGAAACGTTGGGCATGTTTCCATACAAATGTTGCCTCGTTCACCTAGCAAGCAAGTAGGTACCTGGGTGTTAGTCGACTGGCGTGGATTACGTCCTGGGGACAAGATTGAGGACCCTAACGGAAATAAGACAGACAGTCCCTCAATGGCACTCTGCCTTTCTTGGGTTATCCTGGGTGGCTAACCCTCTGGGATTAAAAATCCAAACAATTTTACCTTCCTTGGGTGAGCACCCCTGTGCATTTGTTGTTGCCCTGGTGTGTCTTTGTGTAGACCACTCCAGACTTGGGGCTCATCTCTGGATGGTTGCTTGCCCTTCCTGTAGGTGATGCCTCAGCTAACCAGATACAGTGGAACATTTTTTACTTGACATTGGTTCCATTTTACTTGCACCCATATCTATGACTTCCTAAACCAGTTAGCCATGAGTTACTTCTTGTTAACTCTTCAGTATGGGGCTGGCTGTCATCCCCCTGTCCTGAGAGATATGGAAGAAAGTGCAAAATAAACCCAGTGAAAGACAGGGGATTTATCATCTTACCAGAAGATATTATAAACACTGCTGGGACAAGTGTAGAAGTCTTAAGGGAAAACTTGATAAGAACCTCTGCCAGGTGCCAGATCAACCAGGTTGTGATGGATATGAGGGCTAGTGAGCCACCAACAGCAACACCCTGGTTGACCAGGCAAGCAGTTTGAGCCTGGCTCAAGGCCAGTCTCTGGGAGTAGAAAAACTAGTGAAGCTTATTAAAAGGTATTATCATGAGATGGTCCCATCACTTGTGCTTTCCACAGTGCTTCAGGATGCGTAGTGCCCTTTACCCTGTGCTTGCATCTCTGACGAATGTCCTCTGGACTTCTGTAAGGGCTACCACACCCCCTACTATCCTCTTGTGATTGAGACCTCTCAAATGCACTGGGAGCTGGGAGGTAGGCTTCAGTTAGGCTCATGCAGTGGTGGTCTTTAATAATCCTAGCATGTGTAAAGAAACATGCCCAACATTTTTACTCGTCCAGAGGTTGAACGCTGGTCCTTCAGTGTTTGAGCTGAGGCTCTACCAATTGAGCCACTTCAGTTGTTCTTCACTTAATATTTTAAGAGTCCTGTTGTTTGTTTTGCTTGTACAGTATTTTAAAAGACCTTTTGATTGTTTTGCAAAGATTGTTATTAAAAGGACTTGGGTTCAATCCAGGCACAAGCAGAAATGTTGGGTGTGTTTCTTACACCTGTTGCCCTTGTTTACCTAACACTACCACTTATTTCTTTCCCCCTTCTACCCCTCCCATGTATATTCTGGTGACCTTCCCTTCTCGCTTCAAATTCAGATTCATATTTACATTTCTTTTTATGCAGTACAAAAATAATGTCATTTATATGTAGTAAAACATTGTTAGAAACAAAAGAAAGACACTAGTATTCAGTGCATTTTGGGCAGTCTAATTCTAATGTTCAAAGACTACTTAAGAATTAGACATACTGTTAAGTGGGACTACCCAAAATGCATAGCGTGCTAGTGGCCATCTTTTGTGCTCATGTAAACAACATTATGTAAACTGCGTGAAGAAATAGTTTGTTCTTATGCAGTTAACTACAATTATATACACAATAAGAAAGGTAGCTAATGAACAAATGGTACAGTTTCAAAAGTAAGACTTATTATTTCAAATTGTTGCAATGATCTTCAATTTTGTGGAGTGATTGAATAAAGGTAAGTTAATCTCTTACAGTAGAAATATAATGGAGGAAGACTGGAAGAATCGGGACAGAGTTGGATGAGCTGGTTTTTCATTGACACAGTGTATTGCTGGTTCAGTTATGTTAGGAAGATGAGGTGCTTTTTAACAATAGCTCTGAAACGATTGGCAGACAAGGAACCTTTTGATTCAGGCAATGAATTTCAGATCTTAGGGGTCTTTTATGCACACTGAAATTTTGCATAATGAGTCAGACACTAGGGACGTCAAAGAGGGTTGTGTGTCTTGTGTTATACCTGTGTTCAGTTGCAGCTGTCAAGGAAAAGTTTCAGAGGATGGTGTATGTTAGAATTTAATGTGCTCTCTCTCTCTCTCTCTCTCTCTCTCTCTCTCTCTCTCTCTCTCTCTCTCTCTCTCTCTCTCTCTTTTTTTTAACACGCACGGTTTAACGAGGCTAGGTTAAGGATTCCTAGCTTTGTTGACAAGTTAAGAGTTGTTACCTACATCATCTCATTTGAAAGCATTTTTATTGTTATGAGACTACAAGTAGGGAACAGGATGAAGTTGGAGCCATCTGTGGGCCAGCATTTTCATTTGATCAACTGATTTTATCTCGTTGACATCATAATGCTACTTGCATACACCTTTGAAGAGTTTTTCTAGTTTCTCTACTCTCTGAGCCCGGTCATGGGCCAGGCTCGTCTGGTCAATCAGGCTTTTGCTGCTGGAGGCCTGCTGCCCCACATGTCCATCACAGCCTGGCACCTGGTGAAGATACTTGTCCTGTTTCCTCTTGTAGGCTTCTATACTTGTTCCAGCCGTGTTTCTGATATCTTCTGGTAAGATGTTAAATTGTCTGGGGACCCTGGATGTTGACACAGTGTTCCCTTATAGTCCCCACCACACCCCTGCTCCTCACTGGGTTTATTTTACACTTCCTCCCATATATCTCACTCCAGTAAGCTGTTATGGCAGTGTGCAGATTTGGGACCAGGCCCTCGAGTACTTTACAGGTATATATTATCACCTAACTAATATACACCGCTCTCAAGAAGAAACAAGTCCCACTGCGAATCTTTGTTGATTTATGTAAAGCTTTTGATACAGTTGACCATGATTTGCTGCACATTAAATTAACATACTGTGGTATAAGAGGGCACTCCCTCAATTACCTAAAGTCATAGTAACGGAAGCAAATATGTGTATGCAAATGGAGCAAACTCTTTCACTCGACCAATCACAGTTGGTGTCCCACAAGGAAGTGTCCTTGGCCCACTCCTCTTTCTCATTTACATCAGTGACCTACCGAATGCATCACAGCTACTCAAACCCATATTATTTGCAGATGGCACAACATACAACTTCTCTCACCCAAACCCAGTCATACTGACTAACACTTAATGCCGAATTGCAGAAAATAACAACCTGGATGATGACAAATAAGCTTACCCTCAATACTAACAAAACCTATTTCATTCAGTTTGGAAACAGAGCTGCAAATGTTCCTCTAAACATAATGCTAAATAGAGCACCCATCACAAGACTCGGAGGGAAAATTCCTAAGTACCCACCTTGACAGTAGCCTCAAATTCTAGACACACGTACAACAGGTTTCTAGGAAGATCCCTAAGACAGTAGGCATACTATCAAAGATATGGTACTATGTTCCACAATCAGCTCTCCTTGCGCTGTATCATTCACTAGTCTACTCTTATCTCACCTATGGAATTTGTGCATGGTGATCAACAACATTAAATCCCCTAAGCAAAAGGCTGCAGTCAGAATGATGAATTCCCACTCCGGACAGCATACTCCACCAATATTCAGAGGTCTAAAACTACTCATCGTAAGGAACATCCATACTTATTCTTGCGCCTACTACATGCATAGAACACTTCACTCAAACATAAACACTTCACTCAAACTTCTCCTCACCAACTTTAATAGGACACACGACCATAACACAAGACACATCGCTTTTTGATGTATCCTGTGTCTACACCACACTATGTAAGAACTCTATGCACAGTTCCTGACCAGCCGGGCTGTGGCTCGTACGTTGGTTTGCGTGCAGCCAGCAGCAACAGCCTGGTTGATCAGGCTCTGATCCACCAGGAGGCCTGGTCACAGACCGGGCCGCGGGGGCATTGATCCCCGGAACTCTCTCCAGGTAAACTCCAGGTGACCTCGATACCTCAAAGGCGAGAGATCCGGACAACATCTCCCCGTGGGTCCACTAACCACAATCTTCAATACATCCCTTGAAACCGGGCAACTACCTGAGATATGAAAGACGGCAAATGTAGTCCCCATTTTTAAGAAAGGAGACAGAAACGCAAATCCTGTGTCACAAAAATTCTGGAGTTTTATGACAAGGTAACAGAAGTAAGAAACGAGAGAGAGGGGTGGGTTGATTGCATTTTCCTGGACTGCAGGAAGGCTTTCGACACAGTTCCTCACAGCAGATTAGTGCAGAAGTTGGAGGATCAGGCACGTATAACAGGAAGGGCACTGTAATGGATCAGAGAATACCTGACAGTCAACAACATGTCATGGTACGTGATGAGGTATCACAGTGCTCTCCTGTGACGAGCGGGGTACCACAGGGGTTAGTCCTAGGATCAATGCTATTTCTGATATGTGTGAATGACATGGTGGAAGGGATAGACTCTGAAGTGTCCCTGTTCGCAGATGATGTGAAGCTAATGAGAAGGATTAAATCGGATGAGGATCAGGCAGGACTACAAAGAGACCTGGACAGGCTGGACACGTGGTCCAGCAACTGGCTTCTCGATTTCAACCCTGCCAAATGCAAAGTCATGAAGATTGGGGAAGGGCAAAGAAGACCACAGACAGAGTATAGGTTAGGTGGACAAAGGTTGCAAACCTCACTCAAGGAAAAAGATCTTGGGGTGACCATAACACCGAGCACGTCTCCCGAGGCACAAATCAATCAGATAACGGCTGCAGCATATGGGCGCCTGGCAAACCTGAGAATAGCGTTCCGATACCTTAGTAAGGAATCGTTCAAGACACTGTACACTGTGAATGTCAGGCCCATACAGGAGTATGAAGCGCCAGTTTGGAACCCACACCTGGTCAAGCACGTCAAGAAATTAGAGAATGTACAAAGGTTTGCAACAAGGCTAGTTCCGGAGCTCAGGGGAATGTCCTATGAAGAAAGGTTGAGGGAAATCGGACTGACGACACTGGAGGACACTGGAGGAGGGTCAGAGGAGACATGATAACAACATACAAAATAATGCGTGGAATAGACAAGGTGGACAGAGACAGGATGTTCCAGAGAGGGAACACAGAAACAAGGGGTCACAATTGGAAGTTGAAAACTCAGACGAGTCACAGGAATTTTAGGAAGTACTTCTTCAGTCGCAGAGCCGTCAGGAAGTGGAATAGAATAGCAAGTGATGTAGTGGAGGCAGGAACCATACATAGCTTTAAGACGAGGTATGACAAAGCTCAGAAAGCAGAGAGAGAGAGGACCTAGTAGCAGTCAGTGAAGAGGCGGGGCCAGGAGCTGAGTCTCGACCCCTGCAACCACAATTAGGTGAGTACACACACACACAAGACAGGCAACAAAACAGGTTGCAGAAGTGGTCAAGTAGGTGTAAGATTATACCGGGAGGCTGATCTGGGTGGAGGGAGACAAAGAAAAAATTTTGGATCAAGAGGGAACTACAAAACATTTCAAGAAATGGATCCAAGGTGAAAATTACATGGAAATATAAACACAAATGCAGTATAATGTGATCCTTTATTGACAACGTTTCACCCACACAGTGGGCTTTTTCAAGTCACACACGGATCTACCTGGGGTTGGAAGGTACGAGAGTATTTATAGTCATGTTCAGAATGTTGAGGTCAGGTGGAGAATGCTGCATCTGATGATCTACCGGGTGGGGTTATAGAGTCTTGGGTAGCTTGGCAGGGGTATTGGACAAGTCAGTCCTGCTTGCATATTGGTGTTCTGAAATGCGTGTTTGGAGGTCTCTTGATGTTTCGCCCGCATTTCAGAACACCAATATGCAAGCAGGACTGACGATACAAGGAATGCCTGTGTACAACATCGCAATTCACACAACCATTTAATTAACTACAGAAACTCAAGACTTATAGCCACAGAAGACAACACTCAATACAGAAGAATCCTGGAATCATCGCTTATCTCTATAACCAACAATTTCAACCAGAACAATGGCTTCTATAACATAGCTGAACCACTCGCCAAGAAACTTCTTCATCGCTATCCCACATAAGAACATAGAACACTGCAGAAGGTCTACAACTTGTCCAATACCCCTGCCAAGCTACCCAAGACTCTATAACCCCACCCGGTAGATCATCAGATGCAGCATTCTCCACCTGACCTCAACATTTTGAACATGACTATAAATACTCTCGTACCTTCCAACCCCAGGTAGATCCGTGTGTGACTTGAAAAAGCCCACTGTGTGGGTGAAACGTTGTCAATAAAGGATCACATTATACTGCATTTGTGTTTATATTTCCATTGTGTCGGTATTTTATACCATTTATTTCCATCGTGAAAATTACATCGAACTGGGAAAACTTGGAGCCACATGGGGGACAAGAAACGTGAGGGCTAAGAAGATGGAGGTAGAACTGGACAACCTCATGTATCAACATGTTAGGGACACTACCAGAGAGGCAGGAGAGAATAAACCAGCATGGCTGAACCATGTATTCACCTTGAACAGTTCAGGCATAAGGGATATTATAAACATATAAAGCCTGTCAGTGCTAGTGATCATGTGGTCCTGAGCTTCTAGGACACTGAAGAGTGAAAAGTGGAGAGTGAAGCAGATCGAGTAGGATGGGAGAAGCCAGACTGCAAAAGATTGGACTACACAGGCATGAGGGATTTCCTGCATGGAATTTCCTGCATGAGGTACAATGGAAAAGAGAACTGGTGGGAAAAAACAGTAAATGAAATGATGGAATACATGACCACAAAATGCAGGAGGCAGAGGAGAGGTTCGTGACCAAGGCAACAGAAACAATGGGAAGACAAGAACAAGTCCTTGGTTGAACATCAAAATGGTATACAATACCGACAGGTTGTTAGGTAAGACACATATGCAACAGTTAGACAACTTTATTCCGAAACGTTTCGCCTACACAGTAGGCTTCTTCAGTCGAATACAGAAAATAGGCAGTCTTCACATCTCTACTGTTCCTGCCTATTTTCTGTATTCGACTGAAGAAGCCTACTGTGTAGGCGAAACGTTTCGGAATAAAGTTGTCTAACTGTTGCATATGTGTCTTACCTAACAAGTCCTTGGTTCACCCAAAGGTGTAGTGAGGCCAAAACTAAGTGTGCTAGAGAATGGAAAAAAATATAGAAGACAAAGGGCCCAGGAAAATAAGTAGATTAACCAAAAAGCCACAAACGAATATGCATGGATAAGGAGTTAGGTCCAGCGTCAATACGAGAATGACATAGCATCGAAAGCCAAATCTGACCCAAAGCTGTTGTACCGCCACATCAGGAAGAAAACAACAGTCAAGGACCATGTGTGGAAGACAGCAAATGTAGTCTCAGTCTTTAAGAAAGGAGACAGGTACCATTACAAGCAAGTGTCACTGACATGTACAGTATGCAAAGTCATGGAGAAGCTTATCAGATGAGTGGTGGAACACCTAGAACGAAATGAGCTTATACACTTACCAGCACTGAAACAAAGTTACTACCCCAGTCCCACCCTTGGGTCGACAGAGCACCAGACGATGCCATATAGTCTATATTCCCGCAGGAGGACTAAAATGCACAAAAAAAAAAAAACAGGAAGAAAATAAAGAGGTGAAATAACTAAAATTTGAGAGAAAAGAAAGGTACGGCTCTATCTTCACAATTAGGAATATATGCTGAGATCACCTGCTCATTTAGTAACAGAAGAGGTGAAGAGATAAAGTTCCAGTAGAAGAGAAAAACACGGAATATGGGTTAGAGCAGGAAAAACCCAGCAGGAATAATACAGGAGAGTTAAGACAAAACATTAGTTCTGATAAGTACCGGTTCTAAAGGTATCTTGGCCTGAAAATTGAGCAGTAGGCACCCTATCCGAGGTTCGACTCTCCGGAAAAAAGATATGGTTATTATACGTATCATATAACTTAAGTACTCTCAGTTTCTCAAATGGACCCTATATACATGCCTCAAGGGGCTAATGAAACGTACCCAGATAAAACAACCTACAGTTTAATAACACACTCAATTTACAGGGAAATTTGAAATATAAATACAGCCTTAACTTCTACTATAAGAAGACATACCTAATTATTTATGATCATAGCCAGGTAACAATTATAGCTCTCTCTATACAGATATCCAAAGAACTTCCTTGCCTTATCAGGCCGTATCTGAGTACTTCCCTGATCCCCTGGCCTTAATATTTCTTCTTCAGGCTGACACGAAGACCTTCAGCTTTTGAGATTACTTGTCCAATTTAGTGGACTCGGTAAACCTCTGGCATTTCTCCAGGGTGCCGGTTTGGTTATCTCTAGTAAGCGTCTGGCATGTCTTTAGGATGCCTGGTTGTGGTTAAACCTTGTTAGCAGCTGATAGTGAGTATTGATAGTGGAAAAGGCTTCTCGAGCCGACAAACGCGTGAGATGGAGCTTACGATAACCAAGTCTTTCCCTCTTGTTCCCTCCAAGCTGTTTGAATAGATCTGATACCCTATACTTGGAAAAAACACCTTAACAATGGCTCCTTGCAGTGTAACTATCATGCAGAGTAGCAGCACACTGTGAGTGCTCTCACAGTTTAATACTGACATTAATTATTACAATAACTAATAAGTAATCTAACACACCAGAAAGTGAATTTATACACTATATTACAGCGAAACAGAATTCCAGTGAAATCATATTTGAACCATTGATAATGGAATATCACTAAGCGAGAATTTTCATCCATTAACAAATTTCCTCAGTTATTTTACATCTTTTACAGTAATAGGGATATCAGTAAATCATTTACAGATGTTACAGTAATAATAATAATAATAATAATAATAATAATAATAATAATAATTATAATAATAATAATAATAATAATAATAATAATAATAATAATAGTAATAATAATAATAATAATGATAATAATAATAACAATAATAACAATAACAATACTGATAATAATACTTTCTCAATTAATTAAGCATTTGCAATTATTATGCATTACATTTCAATAAAAACAATGATGGAAAATGAGATTACACAGTTACCAATTAATTGTACTGCGTTCATTTCCTACACCTGAGCTACAGAACCATGCACATAATAAATAGGGAAGAATATAGATAAGCAATACACATTAAGGACAGTCATAAAATTTTTACAACGAATATTTATCACACATAAACATAAGCATGACTCGAGGGGCTGATCTGCTTCATTGCAAAACTGGTTCAGGGAAAGGAAATCCTTTGACACAAACCTACCGGAGTTTTACTACAAGGTGACAGAAGTAAGGTAGGAGAGAGAAGAGTGGGTAGAGTGAATTTTCTTGGACTGTAAGAAGGCTTTCGACACAATTCCGCACAAGTGGGCGCCTGTGACGAGAGGGGTTCCGCAAGCGTCAGTCATCGGGCCGATGCGGTTTCTTGTATATGTAAAGGACATGATGGAAGGAATAGATTCAGAGGTGTCCCTGTTTGCAAAAGATGTAAAGCTAATGCGGAGAATTCAAGCCATACCAACCCATACTAACCTAACACAATACCCAGAAACAAGCCCCATTCCCTTATAATGCCATCACAGAAGCCTCCCATAATATTCCGCCCTGCCTTCCACACCCTTAGCTCGCACCAACTCCTCTCCCCTCAGAATACAGTACTGGAGAGAAAGCTGAAGGTATGGTACACCAACATGAATGGAATAACAAATATGTGAAGGGTGGGAAAAACGAATCACTGAGGCATCCCCAGACATCATGGCAATCACAGAGACAAAACTCTCAATAATGATAACAGATGCAATCTTCCCGACTGGATATCGGATCCTGAGAAAAGACAGATGGAACAAAGGAAACGGAGGAGTTGCCCTGCTCACCAAAAACTAGTGGAGTTTTGAGGAGATGACTACACAGATGACTATACAGTAGGAACACTTCAGACCGGAGGTCCAAAGGTGATGATAGCAGTGATGTACAACCCACTACTGAATAGCAAGGGGCCAAGGCAAGAATACAATGAGAGCAACAGAGCAATGGTAGGTACACTAGCCGAGGTGGCCAGAAGGGCCCAAATGGGCAGGGCAAAGTTACTTGTCATGGGGATTTTTATCCACAAGGAGATTTATTGAGAAAACCTAGCACCAAATGGGGACCAGAAACATGGAGTGCTAAGATGCTGGAGACAGTATTGGAAAACTTCATGCACCAACATGTTAGGGACACAATCAGAGAGAGAGAGAGAGAGAGAGAGAGAGAGAGAGAGAGAGAGAGAGAGAGAGAGAGAGAGAGAGAGAGAGAGAGAGAGAGAGAGAGAGAGAGAGAGAGAGAGAGAGAAAGAGGACAGGAGAGGATGAATCAGCAAGGCTGGATCTCGTATTCACCTTGAACGGTTCAGACATAAGGGATATTATAAACACGAAAGGCCCCTCAGTGCTAGTGATCATGTAGTCATGAGTTTTGAGTACCTTGTCGAGTTAACATTAGAGAATGAAGCAGCACGAGAAGGATGGGAGAAGCCAAACTTTAAAAAAAGGGGACTGCACAGGTATGAGGCAATTCCTGCATGAGGTGCAATGGTAAAGAGAATGAGAGAGAAAGATAGTAAATGAAATGATGGAACACCTGACCACAGGGAGGCGGAAAATTTTATATGGTTTACCTGGAGGTGTAACCAGGCCAAAGTCAAGCATCTTAGAGCATGGAAAAAGTATAAAAGGCAGAGGACTCAAGAAAACAAGATGAGGCAAAGAACCTGAAACAAGTATAAATGGATAAGAAGAGAGGCCCAACTACAATACGAGAATGACATAGCATCAAAAGCCAAAACTTACATAAAGTTATTATACAGTCATATCAGGAGAAAAACAGAAATCAAGAACCAGATAACCAAAGAATGACCAGGAAGTATGTGAAGAACTCAGCACAAGATTTAGAGAGGCATTTCCAGTGGAGACGGAAATTCTTCCAGCAAACCGAGGTGGCAGAGTACACCAGCAAGTGTTGGGCACACTGCACATAACTAAGGAGGAGGTGAGGAAACTGCTAGGTGAACTAGATATCTCGAAGGCAGTGGGCCCTGATAACATCTCTCCAATAAATCTATCGAAACAGGGCAGCTGCCTGATTGTGGAAGAAAGTAAATGCAGTCTTAATTTTTAAGAAAAAAAAAAACAGACAGGCAGCATTAAACTACAAACCAGTGTCACTGACATGTATGGCATGTAAACTCATGGAGATTACCAGAAGAGTGTTGGAGCACATAGAAAGGAATGACCTCATACATGACAATCAGTACGGCTTCAGCGATGGGAAATTCTATATCACAAACCTACCTGAGTTCTACGACAACGTAGCAGAAATAAGACAAAAGAGAGAGAGAGAGAGAGAGAGAGAGAGAGAGAGATGGGTAGATTTCATCTTCTTGGACTGTACGTAGGCTTTCGACACAGTTTCACACAAGAGACTGGTTCAAAAACTAGAAGAGGAAGCAGGAATGGTAGGAAAAGCACTGCAATGGATCTGGGAATACCTATCAAGAAGGAAACAACGAGTGATGGCACTTGATAAGGTGTCAGAGTGGGTGCATGTGTCGAGTAGGGCTCCACAAGAGTCAGTCCTAGGTTTGGTGCTGTTATTTGTATATGTGAATGGCGTGATGGAAGGAATAGATTCACAGGTGTCAATATTCTCTGGTGATGTGGAACTAATGAGGATACTACAAGGAGACGAGGATCAGGTAAGCTTACAAGGGGAACTTGACGGGTTGCAAGCCTAGTCCGACAAATGGCTCCTGGAGTTTAACCCTACCAAGTACAAAGTCTTCAAGCTTGGGGAAGGAGAAAGAAGACTGCAGGGGATTAAAAGCTGCAAAATTCACCTAAGAAAAAGGATCTTGGAGTGAGAAGTATGCCGAACATATCCCTGAGGTTCATATCAACCAGATAACTGCTGCAGCATATGGGGGCCTGGCAAACCTATGACTAGCGTTTCGACATCTAAGGAGTCATTGACGACACCGTACACCTTGTACGTCAGGCCCATACTGGAGTATGTAGCATCAGTATGGAACCCACATCTGGTCAAACATGTCAAGAAATTGGAGAATGTACAAAAGTTTACAACAAGACTGGTCCCGGACCTACGGAGTATATTTAATTAGGAGCTATAAAGGAAACTCAACCTGATAACACCAAAGGATACGAGGCATAGGGGGGTACACGATAACGGCCTATAAAATACTGAGAGCAATAGACAAGGGGGATAAGGCTAGAATGTTTTAGAGATGAAACACACGAACAAGGAAATGCAACTGGAAGTTGAAAAATTAGATGAGTTATAGCCATGTTAGGAAGTATTTCTTTAGCCTCAAGGTTGTCAGGAAGTAGACCAAGACGGAGAGTAAAGTAGTGTAGGCAGGATCAATACATAGCTTTAAGAAGAGGTATAATAAGGATCTTAGAGCGGGGAGAGTGACCTCGTAACGACTAGCGAAGGGGCGCGGACAGGAGCTGTGAATCGACCCCTGCAACAAAGTAGGCAGAAATTAGGAACACTCAAACGTACTCAGTACCATACAAATAACATTGCTAGTAATCTTAAAAACATGAAATATTAAACACAAGCAATTAATAAGGCAATGCAAAAACAAATATATCATCTCTCAACCTCAAAACTGTTGCAACAGGCACACTGTAGCTACATAACAAAAACAAACGTGCGAGGCATCAGGGCAAGTGTCCCGTCCTGCAACATCCCACGAGGCGTTGCCAGCACGATACTGTAAGTACCCTTGATTTGAACTTATTTTTATAGGTTAATGGAATTTAAAGCCTGTCTACTACAAGAGGGATCATTAAGGCTGTACACCACCAGTCAAGAATATTTCAATACCTGAAATCTGGATTAAAGTAAACTCTTGGAGAATTCATTTGTTACTGCGCCTGACCTCCAGAATTTTACTTCGTTCCAGAACCTGACTTTGTCCTTTGTACCTGACTTAATTCCTGCCTCTGACTTACGCTGTTTAATTTAGACATTGTGTATAATTCTTATTTATTTTTTGAATACGCTAGAGCGCAGAAGATTATCTCAAGGTGAGGCCGAATTATTCAGATAACTCTAAGTATTAGGGAAGGTAAAGAGCTCTTGATCCATGAAATTGTAGTTACCCTCTCTTTCTGGAATTAAACCTGAGTACCTCCTGTTCACCGTTTACTACATGTATGGCCCTTACGAGTTAAGCGCTTACTCGTAAATGAAACAACAACAACAACAACAACAACAACAACAACAACAACAACAATAATAATAATTATTATTATTTGCCAAAATGGGTTCGAATGCAAATTCAGTGTTACGTTACAGCTCTGGTTTTGCCAGTGTTATTGTGTATCTGGGAAAACTCGTTTCTGTCTGGCGTCTCTGCCTTTTGTCGCAGCACATTTTCTAAACACCCATTTTTTTTTTTTTTAGCTATGGCTCAAAGAGATGTAAAAAAGTGGATGATACTAAGATGTGAACATTGGTCTTACTGTACATTCTTTTTCCAACCATCTATTCTTTTTCCAACCAACTGTTAACATTCAACCTGTCACTTTTGGAGACAGATTCGTCAGTTGATTCATCACATTTTCTTCTTCCACAAATTTCTAGATTTACATCCTTTAGGTTGGGTTAGGTTGGGTAAAGTTCCGCTAGGTTCAGATAGGTTTGTTTAGGTTAGATTGTCTTCTGTCAATAAAAGTGATCATTTCTAGCGTACCAATGCTAGTAAATTAAATATACAATGATGGTAAGAAAAAGTTTTGAAGCGCACAACTGACAACGGAGATTGTCCTAGCCTGTATTTTTCAATCTTCTCAGTGGTTCCCATTTCCTGTTCGCTCGTCAAAATTCTCCCTTTACGCAATATTGCACTTGTTAATGTTAATACATGTTACAATTGCTTATTTTTGTGTATTTATTGTTAACCTAACCCAACAAAACAGTGTAGGCAGACAAATCGGCTTAAGTTTAGATGTTAAATCCACTTAGAGTGGTCATATGACAGCTCATTCACAAGTGCCATTAACCCTATAGCGGGAGAATGGCACCTAATGTGAATACAAAACCTAATGGCTCTATGACGAGCCACTACACAAAGCTCACTGGCTTGTCTATCAGCCTCGGTGGTGACAGACAAGATGATAGGTCATTACTTCTACAGAATCAATAAATGTGATATAAATGGTTTAGAAAATCGAAAGGTTGCAGGATGAGACATTTGAGCAACAATTGGGAATCTTTACTGTGAAAACATTTGGTCGTCCAGAATCAGTACAGGTGGCTTCAAGGCTCATAAAAAAGTGTTCAAGATTCAAGCCTCACAATAAAAGCTTCTACCTGATTAAATGTAATATATGTAACGCAACAAGCACTTTGGTTACAAAAATCTGGAGGTATCTAACGGTAAACAGTCGTTTGAACAACATACATAAGCCAGTATGACGCATGTGGTAACTGTATGACGCATGTGGTAACTGTATGACGCATGTGGTAACTGTATGATGCATGTGGTAACTGTATGAAGCATGTGGTAACTGTATGACGCATGTGGTAACTGTATGAAGCATGTGGTAACTGTATGACGCATGTGTTAACTTTATGACGCATTTGGTAACTGTATGACGCATGTGGTAACTGTATGATGCATGTGGTAACTGTATGACGCATGTGGTAACTGTATGACGCATGTGGTAACTGTATGACGCATGTGGTAACTGTATGATGCATGTGGTAACTGTATGATGCATGTGGTAACTGTATGACGCATGTGGTAACTGTATGACGCATGTGGTAACTGTATGATGCATGTGGTAACTGTATGACGCATGTGGTAACTGTATGACGCATGTGGTAACTGTATGACGCATGTGGTAACTGTATGACGCATGTGGTAACTGTATGATGCATGTGGTAACTGTATGACGCATGTGGTAACTGTATGATGCATGTGGTAACTGTATGATGCATGTGGTAACTGTATGACGCATGTGGTAACTGTATGATGCATGTGGTAACTGTATGATGCATGTGGTAACTGTATGATGCATGTGGTAACTGTATGACGCATGTGGTAACTGTATGACGCATGTGGTAACTGTATGATGCATGTGGTAACTGTATGATGCATGTGGTAACTGTATGATGCATGTGGTAACTGTATGACGCATGTGGTAACTGTATGACGCATGTGGTAACTGTATGATGCATGTGGTAACTGTATGATGCATGTGGTAACTGTATGACGCATGTGGTAACTGTATGACGCATGTGGTAACTGTATGATGCATGTGGTAACTGTATGATGCATGTGGTAACTGTATGATGCATGTGGTAACTGTATGACGCATGTGGTAACTGTATGACGCATGTGGTAACTGTATGATGCATGTGGTAACTGTATGATGCATGTGGTAACTGTATGATGCATGTGGTAACTGTATGATGCATGTGGTAACTGTATGACGCATGTGGTAACTGTACACGCATAACATTCTAAATGTTCAACCCCCTGGGGATGAAGGATGGTCAAGACGCTTATTTAAATGTTAGCGCTGTTAAGTCTTGTTTTCTGGGGAAGTTGAGGAAAAAAAATTATGGAGTTATGATAATCCTGAACTCTTGATAATCCTGACACTTCTGTTATTTATAATTTCAGCAAACGCCGACGCAACAACCTTCTACGCAGGATTCAGTGATACCTCAGTGAATATCTGATCCAGACCTTCATCAGATTCAGTGTTGATAATGGGGAAGT
>NC_091292.1:11468708-11473708 GCF_038502225.1 Cherax quadricarinatus | reverse complement strand
TGTCTGACGCAAACCCGTTGTCTGTATCCGTCTGACACGAACCCTTTGTCTGTGTCCATCTGACATGAACCCTTTGTCTGTGTCCGTCTTGACACGAACCCTTTGTCTGTGTCCGTTTGACACGAACCCTTTGTCTGTGTCCGTCTGACACGAACCCTTTGTCTGTGTCCGTTTGACACTAACCCTTTGTCTGTATCCGTCTGACACGAACCCGTTGTCTGTGTCCGTTCGTTAGACTCGTCTTCTTGACGTACAGTTGTCAGATATTCGCGTTCTGGTCTAGTAGTGTCGTTACACTAAATAAAGGATCTCGTGGATAAGGTTTCTGGCTAATCAAGGTGGATAACACCTCAACGAACGGAGGCTTCGAACCCTGTGGCATCCTAGTCCCAAAACTAACAGGCCAATGCTCTATCCACTGCACCACGGCAATGTGCATTGTGCGCTGGCCTGCTGATTCTAAGACTTCCCTGCCGTTTCTCATTATGGCATCGGATAAGAATTCGCTAGAGGTTGAAATTCTGCAGGAAAAATTCTGATTTCTTTACCAGTGTTTTACATATGACAATTGAAAGAACTCAGCAGCAAAGACCCTTGCGGTTTTAAAGTTTCATTTTATATAATAACAATAGTAAAGGATACTTATATATATATATATATATATATATATATATATATATATATATATATATATATATATATATATATATATGTCGTACCGAATACGTAAAATTGGTCCTTTTTAAAATTTTCTCTTATACGTTTAAAGATATATTTTTTTCATTTATGTTAATGTAAAAATTAATAATTTTGTACCAAAAAAATTAGAAAACTTACCTATCCCTATAGTAACAAGCGTAATTTAATTTAGCCTAATCCAGCAAAATATATTTTAAATAAGTTTACTATAATTTAATAATAAACAAACACAATGAAATATAAGCTTTTTTCGTTAGGTTCAAAATGATTTTTGCGAAATTATTGCATACACAAATTTTCTCTTGCCTTATTCGGCAAGAAGAGCGTTGCAATTTAAGCCAAAATCGTAAATTTCACATATTCGGCACGACACACACACACACACACACACACACACACACACACACACACACACACACACACACACACACACATGTATATATATACATATATACATTATATATATATATATATATATATATATATATATATATATATATATATATATATATATATATATATATATATATATATATAACGAGGAAGCTATAATCACGTGATAGGCGTCATACAGCTTATGTAGAATGTGAGTTAATCAGGGTTTGATCTAAAGAATATGAAGGTCCCTTGAGCAACATTGAGGTTCCCTTCCTTCATGAAGGGAAAACTTCCACAGGGACATCGGGGAACTCAATAAAGTGTACCTATTCCGAGGCTCTCAGTCTTCACTGGAAATATCAGAATCTTATATTAAATTCTGGGTTCGACAAGCTTCATTTGACCTCACTGCTAGTCTCTGCAGCCCTCTGTCCGTTCCTGTATGCTGACGCCGTAGTGATGTTCCACCTTGAAAGATTCTGATGCCAAAAAAAATAGGTTTTAATACTTCTGACACGTCCTCTGGCTAGGTGTGACAGGTTTCAACACCAGACCTGCGGCCAGAAGGAATCACCTCTGAGACCCAAGTGACAACAGCAGACTCAACGAGAAAGTCCTTGGAGGTGACAGGCAAAGAACGAGCCGTGGGATGACTTTGAAGCCCAGAGATTACCAGTCAGTGGCCATTCTCCTTATTCTGCAGCACGTACACAAGGTGTAGTTCTTCTGGGTATTCAGTAACACGAACAGAAGTTATGCTGCAACACGAACAGATGTCATGTGCCTTTCTCTTGCTAACCTCAAGCTTGTTTTCATTACTGCCTGTCTCATTAATACTTGCTGGTACTGGTGTTCCTTGAGGTACGTCACGCAAGGTAAAGAGTTCCGTCATGTCTGTGTATGCGCTAAACAGAAGTCCATGTGTGTATATGTTTATCATGCTATAAGCAGGTTTGCTATTATGCAATGTCTTTTCTATTAGTAATCCCGTATACACAATATACATTCACCATATACTTTCGTCACAGTTCGCAAAGCCTACTGGACATCCTTATTATGTGTTATTAAGTTAGTTCTTATAGCTGTTTACCTGGAGTTTACCTGGAGAGAGTTCCGGGGGTCAACGCCCCCGCGGCCCGGTCTGTGACCAGGCCTCCTGGTGGATCAGCGCCTGATCAACCAGGCTGTTGCTGCTGGCTGCACGCAAACCAACGTACGAGCCACAGCCCGGCTGATCAGGAACTGACTTTAGGTGCTTGTCCAGTGCCAGCTTGAAGACTGCCAGGGGTCTGTTGGTAATCCCCCTTATGTGTGCTGGGAGGCAGTTGAACAGTCTCGGGCCCCTGACACTTATTGTATGGTCTCTTAACGTGCTAGTGACACCCCTGCTTTTCATTGGGGGGATGGTGCATCGTCTGCCAAGTCTTTTGCTTTCGTAGTGAGTGATTTTCGTGTGCAAGTTCGGTACTAGTCCCTCTAGGATTTTCCAGGTGTATATAATCATGTATCTCTCCCTCCTGCGTTCCAGGGAATACAGGTTTAGAAACCTCAAGCGCTCCCAGTAATTGAGGTGTTTTATCTCCGTTATGCGCGCCGTGAAAGTTCTCTGTACATTTTCTAGGTCGGCAATTTCACCTGCCTTGAAAGGTGCTGTTAGAGTGCAGCAATATTCCAGCCTAGATAGAACAAGTGACCTGAAGAGTGTCATCATGGGCTTGGCCTCCCTAGTTTTGAAGGTTCTCATTATCCATCCATGAGGAACAACTGTGTGAGAGGGTTGAACTCTCTCTTACCTATCGAATGACTGGAGTGAACTGCCTGTCACATTCTCGTTTAAACTTCTGTGTGGGAATAATATTTATTAAATTGATTGAGAAACCATATACTGGAAAAGTCTTTTCTTTGGCTGGGCTGAGTGTGTAGGTTCCATTATTTTTTTTTCTTATTTTGCTCCTTGCTCTACGTCCGCTAGCAAAGAGTTTGTTGTTGTCCACTTCGTCTTTACACCCGAGCATCTTGTATATCGGGATCTCTTCCCTTCTTGCTCTTCGGTCTTCCAGGGGCAAGGAATTCAGTCGTCGTAATATTTCCTCGCATTATGGTCTTTTTTCGTCCCGGGCACCACTCTGGATGCAGACAACTGAATTTTCTCCAGTTTCGCTGTGGGTATTAATAAATGAGGGCTCCACATCGGCGCTCCATACTCACGTCTAAAGTTGTGAGGGTTATTTCTATGTGTGACAGTCTAAAGGCGCAGTGGTTCCCAATTTCTGGTTCACATACAAAGTAGGAATCCAAGTCTTCCTCAGTGACGTAGCGGAAGGTCTTGAAATTATCTGTTTAAGCGACTTCACAGAAACAGCTATTGAAGTGCATTGTAAACATGTGCATATTGACATATTAACCTACAGGTGAAAATTATACTGATGGATTCCAAGATGATTGCGACCTTCAGAAAAGTCAGGTTTTGGGAGAGAAATCTTCTCAGGTCTCTTTGTCACCTGTTCTGGCTTTGAGACAGACTGTTTTCCTTTCTTATTAGTAAAAATTATGAGGCACGATTTTCTTGTTCGCTTGGAAATAAGTCGAGACCTGTACCATCGCCTAGACTCTCGCTCCTCTAGAAAATTCATAATCTGTCTTCTTTGTAACCTACTTACCAGTCTTGAAATTTCGTCAGCTTTTCTGTGGATCCCAAGAAAAAAAATCTTAGAATGATCAGTACTACGATGCAGCAATCATGTATCTTCATGACTCTGAGATTCTGTGGAGGTCTTACTTTTTGCAGCATGTTTCTCTATGCTGTAAGTCACCTCCTTGTTGCCTTGGCAATTTTCTCATTAGTATTGTTTGATGCTTCGTTGTTTCTACCATATTGTTGCTTTGGAAGATCGTTTGGTGGTGAGTTGTATATGACAGCCACATGAGCCCTGGAGCCTTCTGTTAACATTCTGGCAACGTAATCATAGAAATTATTTTAGTCTGGGAGTATTTCCATGAACCTTCTGCTCGTTTTGATTAGTAGTGTAACACTTCCTCGCCTCTTCCTATCCTTTCATTATAATGTAGCCTCTAAGGGAGATTTCATATGTTATCACTTTGTGATTGCAACGGTATTTAGTTTTTCTTTTCTTATTCTTTCATTTAGTTTGCTTACCTTGTTTGAGATCCCACCTGTGTTTGTATACATTACTATTAGGCTTGATTTAGTATGATAAGTGGTATTGTGATTTTAAAAAAGGATAAGTGGAGGAGTGGAAGTATTGTGGAGGCAGAGAGTCATAACTGAAGGTGTGAAGTTTACGTAGATGGAGGGTTGTAGTCGTGGATGTGTTGTTTATAGAAAAAGGTAATGTGGAGTGAGAGAGAAAGAGAGAGAGAGAATGGAGTTGGTGATATTTACAGAGTGCTTGTAAAGGAAGGCGTGTTTAAGGGTCAAGTTGAGAAATATTTAAGGGATAAGTGAGAGCGTGTTTAAGACATAAGTGTGGGATTGTTTATGTGGTAAGTGGGAGCGTGTTTGAGTCCCATGAGAGTGTTATGTGCATCAATGTACATGTTTAGATAGTGAGTATGACTGCAACTGCACCTGTGTGTGTGTGTGTGTGTGTGTGTGTGTGTGTGTATTTACCTCTGTGTATGTTAACCTTTTTTGTAGTTCCATGGGTCGAGTCGCTGCTCCTGGCCCCCGAATTTTGGCTGTCCTCTACTAGGTTAACATTCCCTGCTGCGTGAGCCCTATCATACCTATTCTTAAAGCCATGTATGGATCCCGCCTCTACAACTTCGCTGTTTAGGTCGTTCCACTTCCAGAACACTCGAAGCTAAACATCAATAGACTCATCTGAATGTGTAAGTGCTGTGACATAGGTAAAAATAATATAAATTCTACGGTTATACCTCAGCTTTATACATCTTTGGTA
>NC_091292.1:11458708-11463708 GCF_038502225.1 Cherax quadricarinatus | reverse complement strand
AATATTGTGCCCTGACTCCCACCCTCCCAGCCTGCACCTTCCTCTTCCATCTCCCAAAATACAGTAATGGAAAAGAAGCTAAAGGTATGGTACACCAATGCAGATGGAATAACAAATAAGAGTGAAGAATGGCAAGAACGCATCATTGATGCATCACCTGACATCATAGCACTATCAGAGACAAAACTTACAGGGATGATAACAGATGCAATTTTTCCACCTGGATATCAGATTATGAGGAAAGATAGAGAGAACAGAGGAGGGGGAGGAGTAGCATTGCTCATAAAAAAACAGTGGAGTTTTGAGGAGATGGGAGGAATGGAAATAAGGGAAACAGACGACTTCATTGTAGGAACACTTCAGACTGGTGGTCCAAAAGTGATGATAGCAGTGATGTATAACCCACCACTTAACAGCAGAAGAACAAGAGAAGAGTATGATGTGCACAATAGGGCAATGGTGGATACACTAGCTGAAGTGGCCAGGAGGGCTCATATGGGTAGGACAAAATTGCTTATAATGGGGGATTTCAATCATAAAGAGATTGACTGGGAAAACCTAGAGCCACCTGGGGGACCAGAAACATGGAGGGCTAAGATGTTGGAGACTGTATTGGAGAACTTTATGCATCAACATGTTAGGGATACAACCAGAGAGAGAGGAGAGGATGTTGCAGCAAGGCTGGATCTCATATTCACCTTGAATAGTTCAGACATAAGGGATATCACCCACGAAAGACCCCTTGTCGCTAGTGATCATGATGTCCTGAGTTTTGAATATTTTGTTGAGTTAACAGTGGAGAAAGCAGCAGCACGAGAACAAAGAGAGAAACCGAACTTCAAAAAAGGGGACTACATAGGAATGAGAAGTTTCCTGCATGAAGTGCAGTGGGAAAGAGAACTAGATGGAAAGACAGTAAATGAAATGATGGAAATAGTCACCACTAAGTGCAGGGAGGCAAAGGAAAGGTTCATACCAAAGGGCAACAGAAAAAATGGTAAGGCCAGAGTGAGCCCATGGTTTAATTGGAGGTGTAAAGAGGCCAAAGCCAAGTGTGCGAGAGCATGGAAAAGGTATAGAAGGCAAAGGACTCAAGAAAACAAGGAGCTGACCAGAAGAACCAGAAACGAATATGCAAGGATAAGGAGAGAGGCCCAGAGGCAATACGAGAACGACATAGCATCAAAAGCCAAGGCTGAACCAAAGTTGTTATACAGTCACATTAGGAGAAAAACAACAGTCAAGGACCAGGTAATCAGGCTGAGGAAAGGAGGGGAGCTCACGAAGAGTGACCAAGAAGTATGTGATGAACTAAAAAGATTTAGAGAAGTATTCACAATAGAGTCAGGAATGCTTCCAGAAAACTGTGGGGGTAGGGTGCTCCAGAAGGTGCTGGACACAATACACATAACCAAGGTAGAGGTGAAAAAACTGCTAGACGAACTCGATACCTCAAAGGCGGTGGGCCCAGATAACATCTCTCCATGGATACTGAGAGAGGGAGCAGAGGAACTGTGTGTGCCATTAGCAGCAATCTTCAGTAAATCTATCGAAACAGGGCAGTTGCCTGAGGCGTGGAAGACAGCACATGTAGTTCCAATTTTTAAGAAAGGGGACAGACAGGCAGCATTAAACTACAGACCAGTGTCACTGACTTGTATAGTATATAAAGTCATGGAAAAGATTATCAGGAGAAAAGTAGTGGAGCACATTGAAAAGATTGGGCTCATACATGACAGTCAGCACGGCTTCAGAGATGGGAAATCCTGTGTCACAAATTTACTTGAGTTCTACGATAAGGTAACAGAAGTAAGACAGGAGAGAGAGGGATGGGTAGATTGCATCTTTTTAGATTGCAAGAAGGCTTTTGACACAGTACCACACAAGAGACTGGTGCAAAAATTAGAGGAATAGGTAGGAATAAAGGGGAAAGTACTGCAATGGATCAAGGAATACCTGACAGGAAGGAAACAATGTGTGTTGGTACGTGCTGAAGTGTCGGAGTGGGCGAATGTGTCGAGTGGGGTTCCACAAGGTTCAATCCTAGGCCCGGTGCTGTTTCTTGTATACGTGAATGACATGGTGGAAGGAATAGATTCAGAAGTGTCACTGTTCGCTGATGATGTGAAACTGATGAGGAGAATACAAGTGGGAGAGGATCAGTTAAGATTACAAGGGGATTTGGACAAACTACAAGTATGGTCCGACAAATGGCTCCTGGAGTTTAACCCCAGTAAGTGTAAGGTCATGAAGATTGGGGAAGGACACAGAAGACCGCAGACGGAGTACAGGTTAGGAAACCAACAGCTGCAAACGTCAGTTAAAGGAAAGGATCTTGGGGTAAGCATTATAACGAACATGTCCCCTGAGGCACATATCAATCAAATAACTGTTGCAGCATATGGGAGATTGGCAAACCTGAGATTGGCGTTCAGACATCTGAGTAAGGAGCCATTAACGATATTGTACACATTGTACGTAAGGCCTATACTAGAATATACAGCGCCAGTATGGAACCCCTCACTTAGTCAAACACGTCAAGAAATTGGAGAAAGTGCAAAAATTTGCAACACGATTAGTCCCGGAACTGAGGGGTATGTCTTATGAGGAGAGGTTAAGGGAGCTCAACCTGATGACACTAGAGGATAGGAGGGATAGAGGGGACATGATAACAACGTATAAAATACTAAGAGGCATTGACAACGTGGACAAGTATCGAATGTTTCAGAGATGGGATACAGAAACACGGGGACACAATTGGAAACTGAAAACCCAGATGAGTCATAGGGATGTTAGGAAGTATTTCTTTAGTCTTAGAGTTGTCAGGAACTGGAATAATCTGGAGAGTGAAGTAGTGGAAGCAAGTTCCATAAATATCTTTAAGAAGAGGTATGACAAATATCATGGAGCAGGAAGAGAGTGAATTAGTATCGACCAGTGAAGAGGCGGGGCGAGGAGCTATGACTCTACCCCTGCAACCACATATGGGTGAGTACACACACACACACACACACACACACACACACACACACACACACACACACACACAAATATATATATATATATATATATATATATATATATATATATATATATATATATATATATATATATATATATATATATATATATATATATATATATACGTGTGTGTGTGTTTGTGTATACCGGCGGGTATCTAGACTTGTTGGTTCATGGCTAAAATTATATGATTTCTTACCGTGGATTTTGGACTAACTGACATGCGATGCTTGTTCTCTATTATACCTGTTTTGTACGATGCCTGTCATCTACGATACCTGACGACTACGATAGTTGTAGGGTTCTCACGGCGGAGAAGGTCAGCCTCAAGAATATTTCCCAGGTTCGGATCCCGCGGATTCGATCACAAAGTGACGAAACATTTTTTAAACCAATTTTTACTCCTATGTGAATCCTGATTGACTGAAATAGTTCTTTGCTGCGCTACCCCCACGCAGTCCCCCTCACTCTCTCTCTCTCTCTCTCTCTCTCTCTCTCTCTCTCTCTCTCTCTCTCTCTCTCTCTCTCTCTCTCTCTCTCTCTCTCTCTCTCTCACTCACTCACTCTCATACCAATGGATTCAACAATAGTTCAAGTTACATTACTTTCTTACATTTTAAAAGCTATTTTCTTCTTGCTCTTCGAGGGAGGTTCCTTGATACTGTTGAAGGGATCTTGATACAAGTAACTGAAGTTATCTTTTCCTTCCATGGATTAATACTGATTACCTCCAGGTGCTATATGATGCTCATACATCTTCTGGAGCTCTCCTATCAGTATGCCAACAGGTTATCTTATCCCAGCTCAGTTCAAAACATAGCCCCCAAAATAGCACAGTACTACTGCTACTACTTATTTTACTACTACTACTACTACTACTACCAATACTACAACTACTACTACCTTCTGCCCCCACCCGCCCCCTACCGTATTGTCTTTGGGCCTTCTCTACTTTTCTCGCCCCAGTTGTGACATGACAATGATCTAGGAAGGACCGAAATTTCATCATAAGAGTCCTCTACTTAGGGCTGTTTACTGGTGACTGTTCCAGACACGATAGAGTGATTTTCATTTTTTCAACATACAATTAGGAAGCAGAGTGACAATACATCTTCCAAATGGCAATTTATTTTTTAACTAATGTCTATTTGGTGTGAAAATATGAGTCAAATGAGAGTAGTTCCAATTTAAATCGCTGGTGCATCTTTATCAGCTCCTTAACCCTTTAAATAAGGATTGAAGTAAAATCTCAGTGTTTATAATTTAAAGATACTACTCAATTTCTCTTAAAATACAGTTTAGAGGCCTACCGTGATTTAAAATTATAATGATTTATGTGCTACACAGTGTAACGCTATTTCTGTTTTGTATATTTTTTTTTCAACGAACCGGCCGTATCCCGCCGAGGCAGGGTGACCTAAAAAGAAAAACTAAAATTTTTCTTTTAAATTTAGTAGTTTACAGGAGAATTGTTGGATGTATATGTACATCGTAGATAAAATTTTAAGTATATACCTGTATGCCTGTAGGGGGTTTCGGGGGTCAACGCCCCAGCTGCCCGGTCCGTGACCAGGCTTCTCAAACTGTTATGAAGCGTCGACAATAGACCTTTCGGTTTATATTTCCTGTGATGGAATAGTTATATCGGGCAAATATACTAGCAAGTGTTTAATCAGCGACCACCATAACTAGCAGCTGTGCCTCATAGATTTCTGTTTTTATTATTATTTAACCAAATTCCCACCGAAAGCTAGCCCGATGTTGTACAATATTTCTCGGTCTCTGTGGGAGAATCCTGTCGAGGGTACTAGGAAGTTTTGTATTTGGTGCTGACTGTCTCACAGCAGTGAGTAATCAACTCAGGGCGGATTTGAAGGGCATTGTCTCATACTGCCGAGGAAGAATCCTAAAGATGTACGATGTTACTGATGAAGGTATTAGCTAGGCTGTGAATAATCATGAGTAAGGTAAGCTGCAAG
>NC_091292.1:11431208-11453708 GCF_038502225.1 Cherax quadricarinatus | reverse complement strand
CGAAGTTGAGGGAAGTAATAGCTCTTAGTTGAGGTAGGCAATTGCTCTTAGTCGAGACGGGTAATAGCTCTTAGTCGAGATAGGTAATAGCTCTTATTCGAGGTAGGTACTAGCTCTTAGTTGAGATAGGTAATAGCTCTTAGTGGAGGTAGGCAATAGCTCTTATTTGCGGTAGGTAATAGCTCTTATTTGCGGTAGGTAATAGCTCTTAGTTGCGGTAGGTAATAGCTCTTAGTCGAGGTAGATAATAGCTTTTAGTTGAGGTAGGTAATAGCTCTTAGTTGAGATAGGTAATAGTTCTTAGTCGAGATAGGTAATAGCTCTTAGTCGAGGTAGATAATAGCTCTTAGTTGAAGTAGGTAATAGCTCTTAGTCGATAGATAATAGCTCTTAGTTGAGATAGGTAATAGCTCTTAGTCGAGGTAGACAATAGCTCTTAGTTGAAATAGGTAATAGCTCTTAGACGAGGTAGGTAATAGCTCTTACTCGAGGTAGGTAATAGCTCTTAGTCGAGGAAGGTAATAGCTTTTAGTCGAGGTACATAATAGCTCTTAGTCGAGGTAGGCAATAGCTCTTAGTCGAGGTAGGTAATAGCTCTTAGTCGAGGTAGGTAATAGCTCTTAGTCGAGGTAGGTAATAGCTGTTAGTTGAGGTAGGTAATAGCTCTTAGATGAGATAGGTAATAACTCTTAGTCGAGGTAGGTAATAGCTCTTAGACGAGGTAGATAATAGCTCATAGTTGAGGTAGGTAATAGTTCTTAGTTGAGGTAGGTAATGGCTCTTAGATGAGGCAGGTAATAGCTCATAGTTGAGGTACGTAATAGCTCTTAGTTGAGGCAGGTAATAGCTCTTAGTTGAGGTAGGTAATAGCACTTAGACGAGGTAGGTAATAGCTCTTAGTTGAGGTAGGTAATAGCTCTTAGTCGAGATAGGTAATAGCTCATAGTTGAGGTAGGTAATAGTCCTTAGTTGGGGTAGGTAATAGCTCTTAGTCGAGATAGGTAATAGCTCATAGTCGAGGTAGGAAATAGCTCTTAGTTCACGTACGTAATAGCTCTTGGACGAGGTAGGTAATAGCTCTTAGTCGAGGTAGGTAATAGCTCTTAGATGAGGTAGGTAATAACTCTTACTCGAGGTAGGTAATAGCTCTTAGTCGAGATAGGTAATAGCTCTTAGTTGAGATAGGTAATAGCTCTTAGTTGAGGCAGGTAATAGCTCTTAGTTGAGGTAGGTAATAGCTCTTAACTGAGTTAGGTAATAGCTCTTAGTCGAGATAGGTAATAGCTCTTAGTTGAGGTAGGTAATAGCTCTTAGACGAGTTAGGTAATAGCTCTTACTCGAGGTAGAAAATAGCTATTAGTCGAGGTAGGTAATAGCTCTTAGGCGAGGTAGGTAATAGCTCTTAGTTGATGTAGGTAATAGCTCTTAGTCGAGGGAGGTAATAGCTCTTAAACGAGGTAGGTAATAGCTCTTATGTAATAGCTCTTAGTTGAGGCAGGTAATAGCTCTTAGTTGAGGTAGGTAATAGCTCTTTGTCGAGATAGGTAATAGCTCGTAGTTGATGTATGTAATAGTTCGTAGTTGAAGAAAGTAGTAATAGCTCTTAGTCGAGGTACATAATAGCTCTTAGTCGAGGTAGGCAATAGCTCTTAGTCGAGGTAGGTAATAGCTCTTAGTCGAGGTACATAATAGCTCTTAGTCGAGGTAGGCAATAGCTCTTAGTCGATGTAGGTAATAGCTCTTAGTCGAGGTAGGTAATAGCTCTTAGTCGAGGTAGGTAATAGCTCTTAGTCGAGGTACATAATAGCTCTTAGTCGAGGTAGGCAATAGCTCTTAGTCGAGGTAGGTAATAGCTCTTAGTCGAGGTAGGTACTAGCTCTTAGTTGAGATAGGTAGTAGCTCTTAGTGGAGGTAGGCAATAGCTCTTAGTTGCGGTAGGTAATAGCTCTTATTTGCGGTAGGTAATAGCTCTTAGTTGCGGTAGGTAATAGCTTTTAGTCGAGGTAGATAATAGCTTTTAGTTGAGGTAGGTAATAGCTCTTAGTTGAGATAGGTAATAGTTCTTAGTCGAGATAGGTAATAGCTCTTAGTCGAGGTAGATAATAGCTCTTAGTTGAAGTAGGTAATAGCTCTTAGACGAGGAAGGTAATAGCTCTTAGTCGATAGATAATAGCTCTTAGTTGAGATAGGTTATAGCTCTTAGTCGAGGTAGACAATAGCTCTTAGTTGAAATAGGTAATAGCTCTTAGACGAGGTAGGTAATGGCTCTTACTCGAGGTAGGTAATAGCTCTTATTCGAGGTAGGTAATAGTTCCTAGTCGAGGTAGGTAATAGCTCTTATTCGAGGTAGGTAATAGCTCTTAGCCGAGGTAGGTATATAGCTCTTAGTCGAGGTAGGTAAGAGCTCTTAGTCGAGGTAGATAATAGCTCTTAGTCGAGGTAGGTAATAGCTTTTAGTCGAGGGAGGTAATAGCTCTTACTCGAGGTAGGTAATAGCTCTTATTCGAGGTAGGTAATAGTTCCTAGTCGAGGTAGGTAATAGCTCTTATTCGAGGTAGGTAATAGCTCTTAGCCGAGGTAGGTATATAGCTCTTAGTCGAGGTAGGTAAGAGCTCTTAGTCGAGGTAGATAATAGCTCTTAGTCGAGGTAGGTAATAGCTCTTAGTCGAGGTAGGTAATAGCTCTTAGTCGAGGTAGGTAATAGCTCTTAGTCGAGGTACATAATAGCTCTTAGTCGAGGTAGGTAATAGCTCTTAGTCGAGGTACATAATAGCTCTTAGTTGAGGTAGGTAATAGCTCTTAGATGAGGTAGGTAATAGCTCTTAGATGAGGTAGGTAATAGCTCTTAGACGAGGTAGGTAATAGCTCTTAGATGAGGTAGGTAATAGCTCTTAGATGAGGTAGGTAATAGCTCTTAGTTGAGGTAGGTAATAGCTCTTAGACGAGGTAGGTAATAGCTCTTAGACGAGGTAGGTAATAGCTCTTAGATGAGGTAGGTTATAGCTCTTAGATGAGGTAGGTAATAGCTCTTAGTTGAGGTAGGTAATAGCTCTTAGATGAGGTAGGTAATAGCTCTTAGTTGAGGTAGGTAATAGCTCTTAGATGAGGTAGGTAATAGCTCTTAGTCGAGGTAGGTAATAGCTCTTAGTTGAGGTAGGTAATAGCTCTTAGACGAGGTAGGTAATAGCTCTTAGTTGAGGTAGGTAATAGTCTTAGTTGAGGTAGGTAATAGCTCTTAGTTGAGGTAGGTAATAGCTCTTAGTTGAGGCAGGTAATAGCTCTTAGTTGAGGTAGGTAATAGCTCTTAGTTGAGGTAGGTAATAGCTCTTAGTTGAGGTAGGTAATAGCTCTTAGACGAGGTAGGTAATAGCTCTTAGTTGAGGTAGGTAATAGCTCTTAGACGAGGTAGGTAATAGCTCTTGGACGAGGTAGGTAATAGCTCTTGCTCGAGGTAGGTAATAGCTCTTAGTCGAGATAGATAATAGCTCATAGTTGAGGTAGGTAATAGTTCTTAGTTGAGGTGGGTAATAGCTCTTAGACGAGGTAGGTAATAGCTCTTAGACGAGTTAGGTAATAGCTCTTACTCAAGGTAGAAAATAGCTATTAGTCGAGGTAGGTAATAGCTCTTAGGCGAGGTAGGTAATAGCTCTTAGTTGAGGTACGTAATAGCTCTTAGACGAGGTAGGTAATAGCTCTTAGTCGAGGTAGGTAATAGCTCTTAGTCGAGGTAGGTAATAGCTCTTAGTTGAGGTACGTAATAGCTCTTAGTTGATGTAGGTAATAGCTCTTAGATGAGGTAGGTAATAACTCTTATTCGAGGTAGGTAATAGCTCTTAGTCGAGATAGGGAATAGCTCTTAGTTGAGGTACGTAATAGCTCTTAGTTGAGGCAGGTAATAGCTCTTAGTTGAGGTAGGTAATAGCTCTTAGTCGAGATAGGGAATAGCTCTTAGTTGAGGTAGGTAATAGCTCTTAGTTGAGGCAGGTAATAGCTCTTAGTTGAGGTAGGTAATAGCTCTTAACTGAATTAGGTAATAGCTCTTAGTCGAGATTGGTAATAGCTCTTAGTTGAGGTAGGTAATAGCTCTTAGTTGAGGTAGGTAATAGCTCTTAGTTGAGGTAGGTAACAGCTCTTAGTTGAGGTAAGTAATAGCTCTTAGTTGAGGTAGGCAATAGCTCTTAGTTGAGGTAGGTAATAGCTCTTAGTTGAGTTAGGTAATAGCTCTTAGTTGAGGTAGGTAATAGCTCTTAGTCGTGGTAGGTAATAATTCTTAGTTGAGGTAGGTAATAGCTCTTAGAGGAGTTAAGTAATAGCTCTTAGTCGAAGTAAGTAATAGCTCTTAGTCGAGATAGGTAATAGCTCTTAGTCGAGGTAGGTAATAGCTCTTAGTCGAGATAGGTAATAGCTCTTAGTCGAGGTAGGTAATAGCTCTTAGTCGAGATAGGTAATAGCTCTTAGTCGAGGTAGGTAATAGCTCTTAGTCGAGATAGGTAATAGCTCTTAGTCGAGATAGGTAATAGCTCTTAGTCGAGGTAGGTAATAGCTCTTAGTCGAGATAGGTAATAGCTCTTAGTCGAGATAGGTAATAGCTCTTAGTCGAGGTAGGTAATACTTCTTAGTTGAGGTAGGTAATAGCTCTTAGTCGAGATAGGTAATAGCTCTTAGTCGAGGTAGGTAATACTTCTTAGTTGAGGTAGGTAATAGCTCTTAGTCGAGATAGGTAATAGCTCTTAGTCGAGGTAGGTAATAGTTCTTAGTTAAGGTGCGTAATAGCTCTTAGTCATGGTAGGTAATAGCTCTTAGACGAGGTAGGTAATAGCTCTTAGATGAGGTAGGTAATAGCTCTTAGTTGAGGTAGGTAATAGCTCTTAGTTGAGGTAGGTAAGAGCTCGTAGTTGAGGTAGGTAATAGCTCTTAGATAAGGTAGGTAATAGCTCTTAGTTGAGGTAGGTAATAGCTCTTAGTCGAGGTAGATAATAGCTCTTAGATGAGGTAGGTAATAGCTCTTAGTCGTGGTAGGTAAAAGCTCTTAGATGAGGTAGGTAATAGCTCTTAGTTGAGGTAGAAAAAATTAAGATTCCCAGGGACGCAAGGGAAGGAAAAATTATTCTCTCTCTCAGTCTTTTAATATCGTAGTCTTCTAAATACGTTTTACGAGATAGTTTTTAATTACTGAACAGCAACAGCAACAACAGCTACTAAAAAAGAGTAAATGGAATAACTGTAGACGAAGAGGAAGAGAAGGAAAAGGAAAAGGAGGAGGAGGAGGAGGAAGAAGAGGAAGAAGAGGAGGAGAAGGAGGAGGAAGAGGAAGAAGAGGAGGAGGAGGAAGAGGAAGAAGAGGAGGAAGAGGAGGAGGGGAAGGAGGAGGAGGAGGAGGATGAACCAGAAAAAGAAGGGGTGAGCGATAGCTATTGAAAAAGCGAAGAAGAAGAGACAATCAGACAGAGGAGAAGGAAAAGAGATGGAAGAGAGGAGAAGAAATATAGGCGGAGAGTTAGAGGAGAAGAACTGGAGTTGGAGGAGAACCAGAGAAGAACTGGAAGACGACGAGGAGAGAGACAGAGAACAGAAAAAACAGGAAGACATAAGAAGAAGAAGAAGAAGAAGAAGAAGAAGAAGAAGACGAAGAGGTACATGAGAGAAGTAATGTAGAATAAGTAAGAACGGTAAATAGGAGAATTAACGAATGGGGCAAAAGAAAGAATGGTAGGAAGAGAAAGAAACGAGAGGAGAAAGTGGAAAGGATTGGGAACATGAAAGAATTAAACGGAAGGGCAGAGCAGGAGCAAGTAATGGGGAAATAAGAAAATAACATACAGCACTAGGAAGAGGAAGGTATAAAAAAAACATAATGGAAGAGCAGAAGGAGGGGATGAATAAGGAAGAAGAGAGAGGCAGGAGGAAAGTTGGGTACAAGAGGAAGGAGGAATGGGGAGAGATGTTGGGAGGGGTGTGGAGAGGGGTCGTCTTGCCTTGGCTTTCTAATTATGCAATCAATAGTCCCGTTGCTCTCCCCTCACCCCTCACCCCTCACCCCTCACCCTTCACCCCTCACCTCTTACCCCCATACCACACCCCCTCCCTCCCTCACCCCATACCGAAAGAAAGGGACGAAAGAGATCTTGGAGAAAACAATCACAAGGGGACCATCAAGCAAGTAATGAACGCAACAGAGAACATCGTAAGTGCTAAATGCTTAAATCATGTCTCAATCGAGCTCACAAGTAATAGAGCAAGCAGAGCTCACGTACCCTCTTTGTAAAGAGCTCATGTACTCACTTTGTAAAAAGCTCATGTACTCTGTAAAGAGCTCACGTACTCTTTGTAAAGAGCTCACGTACTCTCTTTGTAAACAGCTCACGTACTCTCTTTGTAAAGAGCTCATGCACTCACTTTGTAAAAAGCTCATGTACTCTGTAAAGAGCTCACGTACTCTTTGTAAAGAGCTCACGTACTCTCTTTGTAAAGAGCTTACGTACTCTCTTCAATGAATATGTAAGTCAGAGTGAACGAAAAAAAAAAAACTGCATTCCATCCTAATTTAAAACCAAGACTCCCACAGAAGATTAAATTACTGCCCGTAAGATCCAATTGAAACTTAGTGCCTGTAAGATCCAATACTAAAAAAAGAACACATTATGCAAGACAAGCTTTTACCGGAACAACGTTTCGCTCAGTATGAAGCCTTATCGGTTTTTCACGACTTCTTCGTAAGAAAACCATTGATAAAACATTTGAAGCTAACACAACAAGATATAATATATATATATATATATATATATATATATATATATATATATATATATATATATATATATATATATATATATATATATATATTATTTATTGTTATCACACTGGCCGATTCCCACCAAGGCAGGGTGGCCCGAAAAAGAAAAACTTTCACCATCATTCACTCCATCACTGTCTTGCCAGAAGGGTGCTTTACACTACAGTTTTTAAACTGCAACATTTACACACACACACACACACACACACACAGACACACACACACACATATATATATATATATATATATATATATATATATATATATATATATATATATATATATATATATATATAGTCACCGTGGTCGTTCAATATATTTATAGATGGGGTTGTAAGAGAAGTAAATGCGAGGGTCTTGGCAAGAGGTGTGGAGTTAAAAGAAAAAGAATCAAACACAAAGTGGGAGTTGCTCTTTGCTGATGACACTGTACTTTTGGGAGATTCTGAAGAGAAGTTGCAGAGGTTGGTGGATGAATTTGGTAGAGTATGTAAAAGAAGAAAACTAAAAGTGAATACAAGAAAGAGTAAGGTTATGAAGATAAATAGATTAGGTGACGAAAGACTGGATATCAGATTGGAGGGAGAGAGTATGGAGGAGGTGAATGTATTCAGATATTTGGGAGTGGACGTGTCAGCGGATGGGTCTATGAAAGATGAGGTGAATCATAGAATTGATGAGGGGAAAAGGGTGAGTGGTGCACTTAGGAGTCTGTGGAGACAAAGAACTTTGTCCGTGGACGCAAAAAGGGGAATGTATGAGAGTATAGTTGTACCAACACTCTTGTATGGGTGTGAAGAATGGGTGATGAATGTTGCAACGAGGAGAAGGCTGGAGGCAGTGGAGATGTCATGTCTGAGGGTAATGTGTGGTGTGAATATAATGCAAAGTATTCGTAGTTCGGAAATTAGGAGAAGGTGTGGGACATGTAGAGAGAATTGAACAAAACAGAATGACTTCGAGAGTGTATAAATCTGTAGTGGAGAAAAGGCGGAGTAGGGGTCGGCCTAGGATGGGTTGGAGGGAGGGGGTAAAGGAGGTTTTGTGAGCGAGGGGCTTGGACTTCCAGTAAGCGTGCATGAGCGTATTTGATAGGAGTGAATGAATAAATGGTTTTTAATACTTGACGTGCTGTTGGAGTGTGAGCACAGTAACATTTATGAAGGGATTCAGGGAAACCGGCAGTCCGGACTTGAGTCCTCCTGAAGAAGGGGTGTTAATGTTGCAGTGATGGAGTGAATGATGATGAAAGTTTTTCTTTTTCGGGGCACCCTGCCTTGGTGGGAATCGGCCGATGTGCGTGAGCGTGTTCGATAGGAGTGAATGGAGACAAATGGTATTTGGGACCTGACGAGCTGTTGAAGTGTGAGCAGGGTAATATTTAGTGAAGAGATTCAGGGAAACCGGTTATTTTTATATAGCCGGACTTGAGTCCTGGAAATGGGAAATACAATGCCTGCACTTTAAAGGAGGGGTTCGGGATATTGACAGTTTGGAGGGATATGTTGTGTATCTTTATACGTATATGCTTCTAAGCTGTTGTGTTCTGAGCACCTCTGCAAAAACAGTGATTATGTGTAAGTGAGGTGAAAGTGTTGAATGATGATGAAAGTATTTTCTTTTTGGGGATTTTCTTTCTTTTTGGGTCACCCTGCCTCGGTGGGAGACGGCCCCCCACAAATAGTGTCTTGCTAGGAGCACCTCTGGGAAGCAATGCCATCGACACAATTCTCAGGAAGAAATTGGAAAAGTTAAGGAGAATGGAACAACGAATAGGCAATCTGGACACCCACGATGCCTTGTACCTTCTCACAAAGTGCTTGAATCTGCCCAGGTTGACATATTTCCTAAGATGTGCACCTTCATATGATAACCCTATACTGCACGAATATGACAGTATTCTGAGGCAGATTTTTACGAAAGTACTTAACCTTACTCTAGAAGACGGGCAGTGGAACCAAGCTACACTTCCAGTCAGACTAGGAGCCATTGGTGTCCGCAAGTCATCACAGATTGCGCTACCTGATTTTTCTATCCTCATGTATTGCATCTAGAGAGCTTGTAGCAGCGATTCTCCCTGAACATCTTAGGGACAAGATTGGAGTCCAGGACCAAAAGTTCATTGACGGAGCCATGATCAGGGATAATCTAACGGGCTCTGAAACCAGACCTGCTCCCCCCAACAACTACAAACAATCGCACTGGGATAGTCCAATAGTGGAAAATATAGCAACAATGCTTCAGAGTGTGTCAGGGAAGGATAGAGCGCTTCCTGGCAGTGAGAGCCCCTCATGCAGGGGACTTTCTTTTGGCTGTTCCCAACTCCAGCCTTGGCACACGCCTCGACCCACAGACCATCCGCATTGGTGTTGCCCTTCGACTTGCCGCCCCTATTCTCGCCGAACACAGGAGTATTTGTGGTAGTGAAGCAGCAGACCGATTCGGGTACCATGATCTTGTGTGCCGTAAATCCGAGGGAAAGATTGCAAGACATGAGGAGATTAATAACATTATCAAGAGGAGCCTCACAACAGCCGGATGCCCAGCAGTAAGGGAGCCACCCCAGCTATGCAGATCTGATGGCAGCCAGAAGCGTCCAGATGGTATCACCCTTCAAGCCTGGACAGACGGGAAGCAGATGTGTGCGACTATACATGTGCATCTACCTTGGCTGATACCTATCTCCAATACACCAGGGAGGAAGGAGGGGCAGCTGCCAGCTTCAGGGAGTCCCGAAAGTCTAGAAAATATGGAGAACTTGCCAATCATTATATGTTTGTTCCCATAGGCTCAGAGACCCTTGGCTTATGGGGAAAGAGTGCATCTAAGTTCCTTAAGGAGCTGGGAAAAAGACTCATCAGGGTAACTAGGGATCCCAGGGCAGCTGGTTTTCTGTTCCAGCGGCTCAGTGCGGCTGTTCAAAGGGGTAATGCGTGCTGTATTTTGGGCACGCGCCCCAGCTCTGAGGAGCTGGATGAGATTTTCGCCTTATAATCGGTGATACACACGTAACAACATGTACCATATATATATATATATATATATATATATATATATATATATATATATATATATATATATGTGTGTGTGTGTGTGTGTGTGTGTGTGTGTGTGTGTCGTGCCAAATATGTAAAATTGGTCAATTAGCAAGAACTCATTTAAAATTAAATCTTTTCTAAAATTTTCTCTTATACGCTTAAAGATATATTTTTTTCATTAATGTTGATGTAAAAATTTATAATTTTGCACCAAAAGAAACTTAGAAAACTTACCTAACCTTATTAGAACAAGCGCAATTTATTTTAGCCTAACCCAACTAAATATATTTTAGATTTGTTTACAGTAATTTAATACTAAACAAACACAGTGAAATATATTTTTTTCGTTAGGTTCAGAATGATTTTGGCGAAATTATTGTATACACAAATTTTCACTTGTCCTATATGCAAGATGAACGTTGCGATTTAAACCAAGATCGCAAGTTCTGCCTATTCGGCACGACATATATATATTTCAAAGTTTTCGGAATCTCAAACGAACGCGCCGTGTTATTCTTGTCTGAATCTGAAGATTTTGGTCAAGCCTCACGTGGGGTACAGCATCAAACGCTTCTTGTAGCCTAAAAATGCGATCCACACAACCCTCTTTTCCTTACAACACATCTACGTTTTTACAGAAGTCATGTTAAGAAGTTAAATGAACAGTTACCTAGCACAATAAATATATAAAAACATTAACGCACCATTTAAAGCAAATTATTATTATTATTATTATTATCATCATTATTATTATTATTTAATTGCGCACCTCTAACCAATCTATCATCATAAATCGTAAATTCCTGTTCTTAGCAATAAAAATTTGTGTGAACATTTTGCATTTAATGTAGTTATTGAGTCGAGGTCTCGTGCTCGCTGGGTAAAGGAAGGTAAGGTGTTTCCTCTGGGGTCTTGAAGACACAACTGTGAAATCGTCTCCGTTGAAAGGGTGATGAAGAATAGTAAATCATTCTTAGTGTGTTTCTCGGCTTATATATTCTGAGAGTTTTCTTAAATCTCTGTCTTAGGGACTCAAGTGTTGCTGTCTGGCGATGAAGAGGTTATGTGTAGTATTTTTAACCCTCAAGTGGTCGATAGGTTTTAAACTCTGGTTAAGCGACCAACCAACCAAACACGTCACAATATTGTGGTTCAAACAATTCACCGAAATCCCTTATTTAGGGGAGAAAGCTTATGACGACGTTTCGGTCGTCGTTCCTCGTCGTTTCTACTGTTTTTCTGGCTTTTCCTCGTTGTTTCTTTGTTAGTTCTTCCTTATTTCTCGGTGTTCCTTCGTTGTTTCTAGCTGTTTCTTCCTTATTTTTCGGTATTTTTTTGGTTGTTTCTCGTTGGTTTCTCCTTGTTTCCTTCTTTATTTTCGTTGCTTCCTTCTGTTTTCTTTCTCGATGTTCCTCATTGTTTCTTCTTTGATTCTCCTTATTTTCTCCTTGTTTCTCCTTGTTTCCTTTTTCCTCGTTGTTTTCTTTGTTCTCGTTGTTTCTCCTTATTTATTTTTTCTCGTTGTTTCTCCTTATTTCTTTCTTTTCCTCATTGTTTCTAATTAAAAACAATTTACATGTGAGCGAAACATTCTGGAAAAAGGTCAACTATGGGAGAAACGTCCTCGAGAAAGGTCACCAGAGAGTAGGTCTTTGGAAAAAGAAACATAAACTAAGAGCGAAACGTTCTTGAAACCGATCACCATAATAAAAAAAAACTGCCGACCTTTCTACCTTAATAACTGTCAACATTTTATTTTATTTATTTTTTTTTTTTGGACGTCAAACTATCGTGTAGAGTTAATTACTTATTAAGCGAAAGTTCTATTACCTAGCGAGTTAGATTTCCCATCTTTATTCTTGAAGTTCCTCTGTTGGCTTGTTGTTACTTTCTCCGTGTGGAAGAGTAACGACAAACGCATTCGGAAACACGAATAGACTCCTGAATGCGTTTGATTTTCCTTTACGTTGTGATCCAGACTTCGTAAGATTGTCGAAAGCGTGTGTGTGTTTGTGTGTTTGGAAGCGATTGTACGTGTATTTATGTGTGTGTACAAGACAGGGAGAGAGAAGAGAAAGAGAGAGAGAGAGAGAGAGGTGGTGAAATTCTCACAGTTGTCTGGCGCCCATCACATCAGCCTTGATAAAGCCGCCTCGCCGCGCTGCGTTGCCTTCATTACCAGTAGTCAATCAACGCCTGGGCCGCCGCCTCGATCTTCAACCGCTGTAAGAAATATGTCTTCGTGAGCTCCCGCAGCAGCAGCAGCAGCAGCAGCCAAGAATTCTCGATGCTGTGATTTTCGCAGTTTGATGTCCTGTTAGAGTGAAGCATGGAGAACGACACGCAACGAGCAAGCAAGCGAACCACACACAAACACACACACACACACACACACACACACACACACACACACACACACACACACACACACACACAGGAGGAAGAAAAGCTTTGTTTCTCAACAGAATAACATGACCAACTCACGCGTCAGGACACCGAGCAAGGGATGTAAAGAAATAAGACAAATCAAAAAATACCCAGAAAAACAACGGAAACCGATAAAAGTAAGAAGGTTTTATATACAAATTCAGACAACGTGATCTCACAGAACCTCGAGGTGAGGGAGTATTTTAAGTAAAAAAAAGCAGACATAGTTTCTCTAACTGAAACAACACTATAGAACGTTGCAAATGAGGCAACATTGGAAAGAAAACTGCGTAGTAAGAAGGAACGAAGTAAACATATAGGATATATATTATCAACACAGGCAGTTAAAACTGTACAAGCCACATAAATCCAAAACTAAAAAAAAAATTCAAAGTTCCATTTGAAGGTATACAAAATTAGTCTCAAATATTTATATCAATAAAGCTCACTGTTTAACAACATATGGAAGATAGAGAATAGAGAGAAGAGAGAGAAAGAAAAGAGAGAGAGAAAGAAGAGAGAAAAGAGAGAGAGAGTAGTTTGATAAGATAAACTCGGGAACCTCATTACAGAGTAGAGAAAGTCTTACTAAAGTCATTTTTATCGTTATTTTTGTCCATAAAAACTTTATGCATTATTAAGATGTGACATAATTTTTCTCTTCCAGTACAAAGAGCGAGTCAGCTTAAAAATATTGATGGTAATGGGTTTATTGTAGTCTTCGTGTTATCCTGTGTTGCATGCCTTGTGTCCCGTGTTGTTCCATGCAATGTGTCCCGTGTTCTTCCATGCCTTGTGTCCCGTGTTGTTCCATGCCCTGTGTCCCGTGTTGTTCCATGCCTTGTGTCCCGTGTTGTTTCATGCCCTGTGTCCCGTGTTGTTCCATACCCTGTGTCCCGTGTTGTTCCATGCCTTGTGTCCCGTGTTGTTGCATGCCTTGTGTCCCGTGTTGTTCCATGCCCTGTGTCCCGTGTTGTTCCATGCCCTGTGTCCCGTGTTGTTCCATGCCTTGTGCCCCGTGTTGTTGCATGCCTTGTGTTCCGTGTTGTTCCATGCCCTGTGTCCCGTGTTGTTGCATGCCCTGTGTCCCGTGTTGTTGCATGCCTTGTGTCCCGTGTTGTTCCATGCCTTGTGTCCCGTGTTGTTCCATGCCCTGTGTCCCGTGTTGTTCCATGCCTTGTGTCCCGTGTTGTTCCATGCCTTGTGTCCCATGTTGTTCCATGCCCTGTGTCCCGTGTTGTTCCATGCCCTGTGTCCCGTGTTGTTCCATGCCCTGTGTCCCGTGTTGTTCCATGCCTTGTGTCCCGTGTTGTTCCATGCCCTGTGTCCCATGTTGTTGCATGCCTTGTGTCCCATGTTGTTCCGTGCCCTGTGTCCCGTGTTGTTTCATGCCCTGTGTCCCGTGTTGTTCCATGCCTTGTGTCCCGTGTTGTTCCATGCCTTGTGTCCCATGTTGTTCCATGCCTTGTGTCCCGTGTTGTTCCATGCCCTGTGTCTAATGTTGTTCCATGCCTTGTGTCCCATGTTGTTCCATGCCTTGTGTCCCATGTTGTTCCATGCCTTGTGTCCCATGTTGTTCCATGCCTTGTGTCCCATGTTGTTCCATGCCTTGTGTCCCGTGTTGTTCCATGCCCTGTGTCCCATGTTGTTCCATGCCTTGTGTCCCGTGTTGTTCCATCCCCTGTGTCCCATGTTGTTCCATGCCTTGTTTCCCGTGTTGTTCCATGCCCTGTGCCCCATGTTGTTCCATGCCCTGTGTCCCGTGTTGTTCCATGCCCTGTGTCCCATGTTGTTCCATGCCCTGTGTCCCGTGTTGTTCCATGCCCTGTGTCCCATGTTCCATGCCCTGTGTCCCGTGTTGTTCCATGCCTTGTGTTCCATGTTGTTCCATGCCCTGTGTCCCGTGTTGTTCCATGCCCTGTGTCCCGTGTTGTTCCATGCCCTGTGTCCCGTGTTGTTCCATGCCCTGTGTCCCGTGTTGTTCCATGCCTTGTGTCCCATGTTGTTCCATGCCCTGTGTCCCATGTTGTTCCATGCCTTGTGTCCCGTGTTGTTCCATGCCCTGTGTCCCGTGTTGTTCCATGCCCTGTGTCCCGTGTTGTTCCATGCCTTGTGTCTCGTGTTGTTCCATGCCCTGTGTCCCGTGTTGTTCCATGCATTGTGTCTCGTGTTGTTCCATGCCCTGTGTCCCGTGTTGTTCCATGCCTTGTGTCCCGTTGTTCCATGCCCTGTGTCCCATGTTGTTGCATGCCTTGTGTCCCATGTTGTTCCGTGCCCTGTGTCCCGTGTTGTTTCATGCTTTGTGTCCCGTGTTGTTCCATGCCTTGTGTCCCGTGTTGTTCCATGCCTTGTGTCCCATGTTGTTCCATGCCTTGTGTCCCGTGTTGTTCCATGCCCTGTGTCTAATGTTGTTCCATGCCTTGTGTCCCATGTTGTTCCATGCCTTGTGTCCCATGTTGTTCCATGCCTTGTGTCCCATGTTGTTCCATGCCTTGTGTCCCATGTTGTTCCATGCCTTGTGTCCCGTGTTGTTCCATGCCCTGTGTCCCATGTTGTTCCATGCCTTGTGTCCCGTGTTGTTCCATGCCCTGTGTCCCATGTTGTTCCATGCCTTGTGTCCCGTGTTGTTCCATGCCCTGTGCCCCATGTTGTTCCATGCCCTGTGTCCCGTGTTGTTCCATGCCCTGTGTCCCATGTTGTTCCATGCCCTGTGTCCCATGTTGTTCCATGCCCTGTGTCCCATGTTCCATGCCCTGTGTCCCGTGTTGTTCCATGTCTTGTGTTCCATGTTGTTCCATGCCCTGTGTCCCGTGTTGTTCCATGCCCTGTGTCCCGTGTTCCATGCCCTGTGTCCCGTGTTGTTCCATGCCCTGTGTCCCGTGTTGTTCCATGCCTTGTGTCCCATGTTGTTCCATGCCCTGTGTCCCATGTTGTTCCATGCCTTGTGTCCCGTGTTGTTCCATGCCCTGTGTCCCGTGTTGTTCCATGCCCTGTGTCCCGTGTTGTTCCATGCCTTGTGTCTCGTGTTGTTCCATGCCCTGTGTCCCGTGTTGTTCCATGCCTTGTGTCTCGTGTTGTTCCATGCCCTGTGTCCCGTGTTGTTCCATGCCTTGTGTCCCGTGTTGTTCCATGCCTTGTGTCCCGTGTTGTTCCATGCCTTGTGTCCCGTGTTGTTCCATGCCTTGTCTCCCGTGTTGTTCCATGTCCTGTGTCCCGTGTTGTTCCATGCCCTGTGTCCCGTGTTGTTCCATGCCTTGTGTCCCGTGTTGTTCCATGCTTTGTGTCCCGTGTTGTTCCATGCCCTGTGTCCCGTGTTGTTGCATGCCCTGTGTCCCGTGTTGTTCCATGCCTTGTGTCCCGTGTTGTTCCATGCCTTGTGTCCCGTGTTGTTCCATGCCTTGTGTCCCGTGTTGTTCCATGCCCTGTGTCCCGTGTTGTTCCATGCCTTGTGTCCCGTGTTGTTCCATGCCTTGTGTCCCGTGTTGCTCCATGCCTTGTGTCCCGTGTTGTTCCATGCCTTGTGTCTCGTATTGTTCCATGCCCTGTGTCCCGTGTTGTTCCATGCCCTGTGTCCCGTGTTGTTCCATGCCTTGTGTCCCATGTTGTTCCATGCCCTGTGTCCCATGTTGTTCCATGCCTTGTGTCCCGTGTTGTTCCATGCACTGTGTCCCGTGTTGTTCCATGCCCTGTGTCCCGTGTTGTTCCATGCCTTGTGTCTCGTGTTGTTCCATGCCCTGTGTCCCGTGTTGTTCCATGCCTTGTGTCTCGTGTTGTTCCATGCCCTGTGTCCCGTGTTGTTCCATGCCTTGTGTCCCGTGTTGTTCCATGCCTTGTGTCCCGTGTTGTTCCATGCCTTGTGTCCCGTGTTGTTCCATGCCTTGTGTCCCGTGTTGTTCCATGTCCTGTGTCCCGTGTTGTTCCATGCCCTGTGTCCCGTGTTGTTCCATGCCTTGTGTCCCGTGTTGTTCCATGCCTTGTGTCCCGTGTTGTTCCATGCCCTGTGTCCCGTGTTGTTGCATGCCCTGTGTCCCGTGTTGTTCCATGCCTTGTGTCCCGTGTTGTTCCATGCCTTGTGTCCCGTGTTGTTCCATGCCTTGTGTCCCGTGTTGTTCCATGCCTTGTGTCCCGTGTTGTTCCATGCCTTGTGTCCCGTGTTGTTCCATGCCTTGTGTCCCGTGTTGCTCCATGCCTTGTGTCCCGTGTTGTTCCATGCCTTGTGTCCCGTGTTGTTCCAATCCTTGTGTCTCGTGTTGTTCCATGCCTTGTGTCCCGTGTTGTTCCATGTCTTGTATCCCGTGTTGTTCCATGCCCTGTGTCCCGTGTTGTTCCATGCCTTATGTCCCGTGTTGTTCCATGCCTTGTGTCCCGTGTTGTTCCATGCCCTGTGTCCCGTGTTGTTTCATCTCTTGTGTTCCATGCTGTTCCATGCCTTGTGTCCCGTGTTGTTCCATGCCTTGTGTCCCGTGTTGATCCATGCTGTTCATTGCCTTGTGTCCCGTGTTGTTCCATGCTGTTCCATGCCTTGTGTCCCGTGTTGTTCCATGCCTTTTGTCCCGTGTTGTTCCATGCCTTGCGTCCCGTGTTGTTCCATACCTTGTGTCCCGTGTTGTTCCATGCCTTGTGTCCCGTGTTGTTCCATGCCCTTTGTCCCGTGTTGTTCCATCTCTTGTGTTCCATGCTGTTCCATGCCTTGTGTCCCGTGTTGTTCCATGCCTTGTGTCCCGTATTGTTCTATGCCTTGTGTCCCGTGTTGTTCCATGCCTTGTGGCCCGTGTTGTTCCATGCTGTTCCATGTATTGTGTCCCGTGTTGTTACATGCCTTGTGTCCCGTGTTGTTCCATGCTGTTCCGTGCCTTGTGTCCCGTGTTGTTCCATGCCTTGTGTCCCGTGTTGTTCCATGTCTTGTGTCCCGTGTTGTTCCATGCTGTTTCATGCCTTGTGTCCCGTGTTGTTCCATGCCTTGTGTCCCGTATTGTTCCATGCCTTGTGTCCCGTGTTGTTCCATGCCTTGTGTCCCGTGTTGTTCCATGCCCTGTGTCCCGTGTTGTTCCATGCCTTGTGTCCCGTGTTCCATGCATTGTGTCCCGTGTTGTTCCATGCCCTGTGTCCCGTGTTGTTCCATGCCTTGTGTCCCGTGTTGTTCCATGCCCTGTGTCCCGTGTTCTTCCATGCCTTGTGTCCCGTGTTGTTCCATGCCCTGTGTCCCGTGTTGTTCCATGCCTTGTGTCCCGTGTTCCATGCATTGTGTCCCGTGTTGTTCCATGCCCTGTGTCCCGTGTTGTTCCATGCCTTGTGTCCCGTGTTGTTCCATGCCCTGTGTCCCGTGTTCTTCCATGCCTTGTGTCCCGTGTTGTTCCATGCCCTGTGTCCCGTGTTGTTCCATGCCTTGTGTCCCGTGTTGTTCCATGACCTGTGTCCCGTGTTGTTCCATGCCCTGTGTCCCGTGTTGTTCCATGCCTTGTGTCCCGTGTTGTTCCATGCCTTGTGTCCCGTGTTGTTCCATGCCTTGTGTCCCGTGTTGTTCCATGCCTTGTGCCTCGTGTTGTTCCATGCATTGTGTCCCGTGTTGTTCCATGCCTTGTGTTCCGTGTTGTTCAATGCCTTGTGTCCCGTGTTGTTCCATGCCTTGTGTCCCGTGTTGTTCCATGCTCTGTGTCCCGTGTTGTTCCATGCCCTGTGTCCCGTGATGTTCCATGCCTTGTGTCCCGTGTTGTTCCATGCCTTGTATCCCGTGTTGTTCCAGGCCTTGTGTCCCATGTTGTTCCATGCCTTGTGTCCCGTGTTGTTCCATGCCTTGTGTCCCATGTTGTTCCATGCCTTGTGTCTCGTGTTGTCCAATGCCTTGTGTCCCGTGTTGTTCCATGCCTTGTGTCCCGTGTTGTTCAATGCCATGTGTCCCGTGTTGTTCCATGCCTTGTGTCCCGTGTTGTTCCATGCCTTGTGTCCGTGTTGTTCCATGCCTTGTGTCTCGTGTTGTCCAATGCCCTGTGTCCCGTGTAGTTCCATGCCTTGTGTCGCGTGTTGTTCCATGCCTTGTGTCCCTTGTTCCATGCCTTGTGTCCCGCGTTGTTCCATGCCTTGTGTCCCGTATTGTTCCTTGCCTTGTGTCCCGTGTTCCATGCCTTGTGTTCCATGCTGTTCCATGCCTTTTGTTCCATGATGTTCCAAGCCTTGTGTTCCATGTTGCTGCATGCCTTGCGTCCCGTGTTGCTCCATGCCTTGTGTTCCATGCCTTGTGTTCCATACTGTTCCATATCATGTGTTCCATGTTGTTCCATGCCTTGTGTTCCATGCTGCTGCATGCCTTCTGTTCCATGGTGTTCCATGCTTTGTGTTGCATGGTGTTCCATGCCTTGTGTTCCATGGTGTTCCATGCCTTGTGTTCCATTGTGCTCCATGCCTTGTGTATTCTTGACCAATTCTAGTCAAGTTGGGAGCAGCCGTAATGACCCTCGTGTTGTCGACAGGCTTGAAATCCTACTAACCAACCAACCATATAAAGCTAGAGAACGAAAAGTCACAATACCATGACTGGAACAATACACAAATAACCCGCACATACTAGAGAGAAGCTTACGACGACGTTTCGCTCCGACTTGGACCATTTACAAGTCACTCTAACACACGAAGGTGAGAGAGCCAGTATATACAGGCGAGAGGGACGGGACACAGAGAGGAAAAAAGAAGGAAGAGGAGAAGTAGTGGAAGAGGTAATGTTGGTAATAGAAGTATTAAATAAAACCCAATTGTCAGAATGAACCCTATATTGAAATGACGAGAAAAAATGAATATCGTGTTGTTAGATATTGACAAAATAAAATTCGGAAGTGACGCGATGTAACGATGGGCTTCAATAGATTAAAAAAAATCAAAATCTTATAATACTTGCAAATGTGTGCGAATGGAACTCTCATTATGCGGTGTATGGCATTTTACTGAGTGGACGTTTCTCCCACCAGAGACTCCGTCGAAACGTCTTCTCATTAATGCCTTCAACTGCGTATTGTGTCCTGTTCACCAGAACTGAATTATTGATAAAAATACTGCGACGTCTCGGTACGTGCTGGCAAGATCATTTAGTCGCCGGTGACTTGATAATGTCCAAGACAGACCGAAACATCGTTACGTGTTGTGTGTGTGTTTGTGTGTGTGTGTGTGTGTGTGTGTGTGTGTGTGTGTGTGTGTGTGTGTGTGTGTGTGTGTGTGTGTGTGTGTATGTGTGTATGTGTGTGTGTGTGTGTGTTTGTGTGTGTGTGTTTGTGTGTGTGTACTCACCTAGTTGTACTCACCTAGTTGAGGTTGCGGGGGTCGACTCAGAGCTCCTGGCCCCGCCTCTTCACTGATCGGTACTAGGTCACTCTCCCTGAACCTTGAGCTTTATCATACCTCTGCTTAAAGCTATGTATGGATCCTGCCTCCACTACATCGCTTCCCAAACTATTTCACTTCCTGACTACTCTGTGGCTGAAGAAATACTTCCTAACATCCCTGTGATTCATCTGTGTCTTCAACTTCCAGCTGTGTCCCCTTGTTACTGTGTCCCATCTCTGGAACATCCACCTTGTCAATTCCTCTCAGTATTTTGTATGTCGTTATCATGTCCCCCCTATCTCTCCTGTCCTCCAGTGTTGTCAGGTTGATTTCCCTTAACCTCTCCTCGTAGGACATACCTCTTAGCTCTGGGACTAGTCTTGTTGCAAACCTTTGCACTTTCTCTAGTTTCTTTATGTGCTTGGCTAGGTGTGGGTTCCAAACTGGTGCCGCATACTCCAATATGGGCCTAACGTACACGGTGTACAGGGTCCTGAACGATTCCTTATAAAGATGTCGGAATGCTGTTCTGAGGTTTGCTAGGCGCCCATATGCTGCAGCAGTTATTTGGTTGATGTGCGCTTCAGGAGATGTGCCTGGTGTTATACTCACCCCAAGATCTTTTTCCTTGAGTGAGGTTTGTAGTCTCTGGACCCCTAGACTGTACTCCATCTGCGGTCTTCTTTGCCCTTCCCCAATCTTCATGACTTTGCACTTGGTGGGATTGAACTTCAGGAGCCAATTGCTGGACCAGGTCTGCAGCCTGTCCAGATCCCTTCGTAGTTCTGCCTGGTCTTCGATCGAGTGAATTCTTCTCATCAACTTCACGTCATCTGCAAACAGGGACACCTCAGAGTCTATTCCTTCCGTCATGTCGTTCACAAATACCAGAAACAGCACTGGTCCTAGGACTGACCCCTGTGGGACCCCGCTGGTCACAGGTGCCCACTCTGACACCTCGCCACGTACCATGAATCGCTGCTGTCTTCCTGACAAGTATTCCCTGATCCATTGTAGTGCCTTCCCTGTTATCCCTGCTAGGTCCTCCAGTTTTTGTACCAATCTCTTGTGTGGAACTGTGTCAAACGCCTTCTTGCAGTCCAAGAATATGCAGTCCACCCACCCCTCTCTCTCTTGTCTTACTGCTGTCACCATGTCATAGAACTCCAGTAGGTTTGTGACACAGGATTTCCCGTCCCTGAAACCATGTTGGCTGCTGTTGATGAAATCATTCCTTTCTAGGTGTTCCACCACTCTTCTCCTGATAATCTTCTCCATGATTTTGCATACTATACAAGTCAGTGACACTGGTCTGTAGTTTAGTGCTTCATGTCTGTCTCCTTTTTTAAAGATTAGGACTACATTTGCTGTCTTCCATGCCTCAGGCAATCTCCTGTTTCGATAGATGTATTGAATATTGTTGTTAGGGGTACACATAGGGCCTCTGCTCCCTCTCTCAGGACCCATGGGGAGATGTTATCTGGCCCCATTGCCTTTGAGGTATCTAGCTCACTCAGAAGCCTCTTCACTTCTTCCTCGGTTGTGTGCACTGTGTCCAGCACTTGGTGGTGTGCCCCACCTCTCCGTCTTTCTGGAGCCCCTTCTGTCTCCTCTGTGAACACTTCTTTGAATCTCTTGTTGAGTTCCTCACATACTTCACGGTCATTTCTTGTTGTCTCTCCTCCTTCCTTCCTTAGCCTGATTACCTGGTCCTTGACTGTTGTTTTCCTCCTGATGTGGCTGTATAACAGTTTCGGGTCAGATTTGGCTTTCGCTGCTATGTCGTTTTCATATTGTCTTTGGGCCTCCCTTCTTATCTGTGCATATTCGTTTCTGGCTCTACGACTGCTCTCCTTATTCTCCTGGGTCCTTTGCCTTCTATATTTCTTCCATTCCCTAGCACACTTGGTTTTTGCCTCCCTGCACTTTTGGGTGAACCATGGGCTCATCCTGGCTTTTTCGTTATTCCTGTTACCCTTGGGTACAAACCTCTCCTCAGCCTCCTTGCATATTGTTGCTACATATTCCATCATCTCATTAACTGACTTCCCTGCCAGTTCTCTGTCCCACTGAGCCCCGTTCAGGAAGTTCCTCATTCCCGTGTAGTCCCCTTTCTTGAAGTTTGGCTTCATTCGTCCTGGCCTTCCTGCTTCTCCCTCCACTTGTAGCTCTACTATGTATTCGAAGCTTAAAACCACATGATCGCTGGCCCCAAGGGGTCTTTCATATGTGATGTCCTCGATATCTGCACTACTCAAGGTGAATACTAAGTCCAGTCTTGCTGGTTCATCCTCTCCTCTCTCTCTTGTAGTGTCTCTTACGTGTTGGTATATGAAGTTTTCCAGTACCACCTCCATCATCTTAGTCCTCCATGTATCTTGGCCCCCATGTGGCTCCAAGTTCTCCCAACCAATCTCCTTGTGGTTAAAGTCACCCATGATCAGGAGCTTTGCCCTGCATGCATGAGCTCTTCTGGCCACTGCAGCTATTGCTCTCGTCGTACTCTTGCCTTGGCCCCCTGCTGTTCTGTGGTGGGTTATACATCACTGCTATTAACACCTTGGTACCTCCAGAGTGAAGCGTTCCCGCTATGTAATCGCTTTCTTCTCCGCTGTCTCCTCTCTCCAGCTCATCAAAATTCCATTGGCTTTTGATCAGCAATGCCACTCCTCCACCCCCCTGTTCCCTCTGTCTTTCCTCAGGATCTGGTATCCCGTTGGAAAGATGGCATCTGTTATCATACCTGTAAGCTTGGTTTCTGTGAGAGCTATGATGTCCGGTGATGCCTCTTTGACTCTTTCGTGCCACTCCTCCCACCTACTTGTTATTCCATCAGCGTTTGTGTACCATACCTTCAATTTCCTTTCCAACACTGTGGTTTGGGGGGGCCTGTGAGGGTGGGAGACCTGGTAGCATACTGTGGGATTCTAT
>NC_091292.1:11353708-11423708 GCF_038502225.1 Cherax quadricarinatus | reverse complement strand
TGACTTCGTCTTCCTGGTATTCTCTCTCTCTCTCTCTCTCTCTCTCTCTCTCTCTCTCTCTCTCTCTCTCTCTCTCTCTCTCTCTCTCTCTCTCGAATTACATGATCGTTCGCAGTTGAAAAAAAAAATTCCAACTAAAAAAATGTTACGAAAGCCTCAAGTCGAAATACGACTTTTAATTTAATTAGTACAAGAAGTGAGCCGGGAAGCCGCTGCTACACACGGCAGAGCTTCCATACTACACATTACTGTAATTAATTCTTTATTTTATGTATAAAATTAAAAAAAACTTAGATATTACACAATATTTTCACGCTTGATGAGGGTTTTTTTTTTTTTCATTTTTTTTATTAATTTTTTGACGAAAATTAAAATTCCCTCCAGTAAATTTGTGATGTTTTTATCAAGAAAATATTATTTGCTCCATTAAAACTGAGACGTTTCGGTTTAAAAAAAATTAGTTTTCTCTATCAAAACAGACGTTTCGGTTTAAGAAAATAAAATTTCCTCTATTAAAACAGGCGTTTCGGTTTAAGAAAATAAAATTTCCTCTATTAAAACAGGCGTTTCGGTTTAAGAAAATAAAATTTCCTCCATTAAAACAGACGTTTCGGTTTAAGAAAATAAAATTTCCTCCATTAAAACAGACGTTTCGGTTTAAGAAAATATAATTTCCTCCATTAAAACAGACGTTTCGGTTTAAGAAAAGGGTGTTAATTCTGAATTAAAGTTCGTAATGAAAGGAGAAATTATTTCGAACGGAAAATTACCTGTGGAAGGTCCCATTTACCCCGAGGTCTTTGTTAAAGACTTGTCGAGGATGACCACGCTGCTGGTCCTTCCAGAGACGAGGAGGAGGAGGAGAGCGCCATCATGCTGGTCTACGGCTCTTGATCCCGGAATTTGGATCTGTGCTACTCTTACTTTCGTTTCCTCGATCATATTCTGATTACCCATCATTCACCTTGTGCTGTATGACCCCCTACGGCAGTGGTATTCATTGTGCGGCTTGCGAGCCGCCAGCGGCTCGCAATGACTCAATTCATGGCTCATGTCTACTTTTTCTCATTTACTATATTGCACTAGCAGCTCAGTACTACTTAATTTAGTTGAGTTACGCTAACTTGCAGTAGCTGCGGCTCTCTCAATCAATGTGTTTAACCGAAGTAGCTTTCTTGCAAAGATTAGTGGGGAGGTGGTAAACCCGTAGAGTCTACGGGTTTACCACCTCCCCATGAAATATAATAATAACAATAATAATTATTATTATTATTATTATTATTATTATTATTATTATTATTATTATTATTTTTATTATTTTTATTATTATTGTTATTGTTGTTGTTTTCTCTTCATCGGTATAGAAATTTACACATGAGAAGGGGTTACCATCCCCTTGTTACCAGCATTATAGTCACCTTCGACGATACTCACCTTATATGTTTATGAGACACCAGCAATCATACCATCGTGTAAAATAATCACAGGTTTACTTTTCACAGTCGTTTGTCAGGACGATAGTACTTCCCTGGGTGTTTGCTGCCTGCCAGCTTCCTGTCGGATCTTGGAGTTTAGAAGAAGTGCGGGGTTCCTAAAAGTATTATTCAGAGGGCTGAGGAAACGTTGTTGATGTGGTTTGGACATTTAGAGAAAATGGAGAAAATTTGGATGACTAGCATGGTGCATAAATCAGGGGCTGAGAGAAGAGGAACTAGGGGACCGTCCCAGATAAGACTGGAGGGAGTAAAGGAGGTTTGAGTGCTAGGGGCTTGGACATCCCACAAGCGCTTTAGACAGGAGTGGAGGCAAGTGTTTGTTCTGACTTTAGTGCAGCTGGAATGTGAGCAAAATAGCATTTGTAAAGAGATTCGGGAAAACCAGTTAGCAGGACTTGAGTCCGGGAGGTGGAAAGTACAGTTCGTGTCCTCTGCAGGAAGGGTAGAAATGTTGCAGCTCACAGGGTCGTCTGAACTGTGATGTCAACGCGCTTCTGGCAAGAAGGTTAAGCAAACTTACCTGAAACACGCTGAAAGAATCATCATTCAACTCCTGAATAGCATTTCGACAAGTGTGTCAAAATTATTCACTCCTTGCTGACGTTCACTTTTTCCGTATTCACTCTTCGTTGATCGTTCATTTCTTCATAATTAAGTCCTCGTTGACCGTTCACTTTATCTCCTCATCAGTGTTGTGCAATGAATGGCCAGTAAGCAACGAACAACAACAACAACAACAATAATAATAATAATAATAATAATAATAATAATAATATAATAATAATAATAATAATAATAATAATAATAATAATAATAATAATAATAATAATAATAATAATAATAGTTTTTATTCGTACAAGTACATGATACAACTTATACAAATGTAAGAGGCACGTTTCACTCCAATTGCAGAATGTTGCCTGGTGTTTGTGAGTGCCTGGTTGTAGCCTCCTAGTACTGATTTAGTCAAATCTTAAGTGCAATTAACTAAGTTTAATTAAGTAGCTGCAATCGCCTAGTAAAAATTAAATAGTTGTCGTCTGTCTAGCTGAGTTAACGGTCTTTGACCTCCAGCTCTTGGACCCCACTTCTTAACTCTTGTACCATCTAACACCTGATCTGGATCTATCGTACCTGTGGTGGAAGCTGCGCACTGTTGTGCATCTCAGTGAATCGTTCTCTAGTCTCTTCCACTTCTAAAGCTGGAGAAATTTTATTTACGTCTCTCTCTCTCTCTCTCTCTCTCTCTCTCTCTCTCTCTCTCTCTCTCTCTCTCTCTCTCTCTCTCTCTCTCTCTCTCTCTCTCTCTCTCTCTCTCTCTGTAAACTGAGTCATCATATTGTGTGTCCCATTGTTCGTCGTTCACTGTTCACTGTTATACATTCTCTGTTCACTGTTCCACAGTCACTGTTCGCTGTTCTACAGTCACTGTTCTACAGTCACTGTTCACTGTTCTACAGTCACTGCTGTTCGACAGCCACTCTTCACTGTTCTACAGTCGCTGTTCACTGTTCTACAGTCACTGTTCGCTGTTTTACAGTCACTGTTCTACAGTCACTGTTCACTGTTCTACAGTCACTGTTCTACAGTCACTGTTTGCTGTTCGACAGCCACTCTTCACTGTTCTACAGTCGCTGTTCACTGTTCTACAGTCACTGTTCGCTGTTCTACAGCCACTGTTCCACAGTCACTGTTCGCTGTTCTACAGTCACTGTTCTACAGTCACTGTTTGCTGTTCGACAGCCACTCTTCACTGTTCTACAGTCGCTGTTCACTGTTCTACAGTCACTGTTCGCTGTTCTACAGCCACTGTTCCACAGTCACTCTTCGCTGTTCTACAGTCACTGTTCTACAGTCACTGTTTGCTGTTCTACAGCCACTCTTCACTGTTCTACAGTCACTGTTCGCTGTTCTACAGCCACTGTTCCACAGTCACTGTTCGCTGTTCTACAGTCACTGTTCTACAGTCACTGTTTGCTGTTCTACAGCCACTCTTCACTGTTCTACAGTCGCTGTTCACTGTTCTACAGTCACTGTTCTACAGTCACTGTTCGCTGTTCTACAGTCACTGTTCTACAGTCACTGTTTGCTGTTCCACAGCCACTGTTCACTGTTCTATAGTCACTGTTTGCTGTTCCAAAGCCACTGTTCGCTGTTCTACAGTCACTGTTCTACAGTCACTGTTTGCTGTTCCACAGCCACTGTTCACTGTTCTATAGTCACTGTTTGCTGTTCCAAAGCCACTGTTCGCTGTTCTACAGTCACTGTTCACTGCTCTAAATTTATTTTTCACTGTTTTAAATTCATTGTGGATAAAGTCTCTCCTTGCTTTCCAGTTCCTTCCCTCTAGATATTTTCTATGACGGGATCATATCTCCTCTTTCGTCCAGTCATCGTGAGTTTTAATTCGTCTAAATAATTAACGCATCTCCTTATCGTTATTAAAAAATGAGGAAGCGCTAAACCAATAGGGGCCATGCACTACCTGGGTAATGGTAGGCAGTCAGGATCTATCCAAAGCTCTTGATCCTTGGATCAAGATCTCCTCCCCCAGAATCAAGGCGCCTCCCTGAAGAAATATATATTCGGCAAACTTTTGTGTCCCGGCTTTATTAGGTATCCTTGTGGCACTCATTAGGTATCCCCCGGAGATGTACCTTATTAGGTATCCCCGAAGATATGTCTTATTAGGTATCCTTGTGGCACTCATTAGGTATCCCCCGGAGATGTACCTTATTAGGTATCCCCGAAGATATGTCTTATTAGGTATCCTTGTGGCACTCATTAGGTATCCCCCGGAGATGTACCTTATTAGGTATCCCCGAAGATATGTCTTATTAGGTATCCCCGAAGATATGTCTTATTAGGTATCATTGTGGCACTCATTAGGTATCCCCAGGAGATGTACCTTATTAGGTATCCCCGAAGATATGTCTTATTAGGTATCCTTGTGGCACTCATTAGGTATCCCCCGGAGATGTACCTTATTAGGTATCCCCGAAGATATGTCTTATTAGGTATCCCCGAAGATATGTCTTATTAGGTATCATTGTGGCACTCATTAGGTATCCCCAGGAGATGTACCTTATTAGGTATCCCCGAAGATATGTCTTATTAGGTATCCTTGTGGCACTCATTAGGTATCCCCCGGAGATGTACCTTATTAGGTATCCCCGAAGATATGTCTTATTAGGTATCCCCGAAGATATGTCTTATTAGGTATCCTTGTGGCACTCATTAGGTATCCCCCGGAGATGTACCTTATTAGGTATCCCCGAAGATATGTCTTATTAGGTATCCTTGTGGCACTAATTAAGTATCCCCGGAGATGTACCTTATTAGGTATCCCCGAAGATATGTCTTATTAGGTATCATTGTGGCACTCATTAGGTATCCCCCGGAGATGTACCTTATTAGGTATCCCCGAAGATATGTCTTATTAGGTATCATTGTGGCACTCATTAGGTATCCCACTGAGATGTACCTTATTAGGTATCCCCGAAGATATGTTTTATTAGGCATTCTTGAGGCACTCGTTAGGTATCCCCCGGAGATGTACCTTATTAGGTATCCCCGAAGATATGTTTTATTAGGCATTCTTGAGGCACTCGTTAGGTATCCCCCGGAGATGTACCTTATTAGGTATCCCCGAAGATATGTTTTATTAGGCATTCTTGTGGCACTCATTAGGTATCCCCGGAGATGTACCGTATTAGGTATCCCCGAAGATGTTTTATTAGGCATTCTTGTGGTACTCATTAGGTATCCCCCGGAGATGTACCGTATTAGGTATCTCCGAAGATATGTTTCATTAGGTATCCTTGTAGCACTCATTAGGTATCCCCCAGAGATGTACCTTATTAGGTATCGCCGAAGATATGTCTTATTAGGTATCCTTGTGGCACTCATTAGGTATCCTCCAGAGATGTACCATATTAGGTATCCCCGAAGATATGTCTTATTAGGTATCCTTGTGGCACTCATTAGGTATCCCCCGGAGATACACCTTATTAGGTATCCCCGAAGATATGTCTTATTAGGTATCCTTGTGGCACTCATTAGGTGTCCCCGGAGATGTACCTTATTAGGTATCCCCGAAGATATGTCTTATTAGGTATTCTTGTGGCACTCATTAGGTATCCCCCGGAATTTTTATTGACCTAAGAAAAGCGTTTGACACAGTAGACCACGGCATCCTACTCCACAAACTTGACCACTATGGTATAAGAGGCCATGCGCTTGCATATTTTAAATCCTACCCTTCTAATAGGTATCAATATGTCACCATTAAAGACACAGCCTCATCAATACGGCCACTTGATACTGGAGTTCCGCAGGGAAGTGTCCTTGGACCCCTGCTCTTCCTCATTTACATCAGTAATCTTCCAAACATATCCCAACACCTGAAACCCATTCTCTTTGCTGACGATACGACTTATCTCATCTCCCACCCTAATCTTGCAACCCTCAACACCATTGTTAACGAGGAGCTGCTCAAAATATCGACTTGGATGACAGCCAATAAACTCACACTTAACACTGGCAAAACCTATTATATTATGTTTGGTAGCAGAGCAGGTGTTGCGCAACTTAACATTAAGATCGACAACACTCTAATTGCCAGACATAATGAGGGCAAATTCCTTGGCCTATACCTCGACAACAACTTAAATTTCAGCACCCATATCCAACACATAACAAAAAAAGTATCCAAAACGGTGGGGATCCTCTCCAAGATACGATACTACGTACCGCAAACTGCCCTTCTCACACTATACCATTCACTTATATATCCATACCTCACCTATGCTATTTGTGCTTGGAGTTCAACTGCAGCAACACACCTAAAGCCAATAATAACCCAACAAAAAGCCGCAGTAAGAATAATCACTAAATTCCATCCCTGGCAACACCCCCCCCACTCTTCATAGATCTAAACTTACTCCCTGTTCAGAACATCCACACTTACTACTGTGCAGTCTATATCTACAGGACCTTAAATTCCAATATTAACCTTGACCTAAAACGTTTTCTTGATAGTTGTGACAGGATCCACAGGCATAACACCAGACACAAACATCTCTATGACATTCCCCGTGTCCGACTAAACCTTTACAAAAATTCAATGTATTTCAAAGGACCTAAAATCTGGAACACTCTACCTGAAAACTCTAGAACTTTCATCACTTTCAAAACTACAGTTAGAAAACATCTTATCTCCCTGATCCACCCCGACAACTAACTACATGATAACCACCTGGTGGTTCACAATTACACTCACTCACCCACTGACTGTAAACCCAGAAATACTAATCTTAATCTTAAAATAATAAATCCTAACTAGTCATAAGTTTGCCTATGATACTCAAATATAGACACCTTGTATTGTGCCGAAACAAAAGCATTCACATTGCTAAACTCACAAATTATGATGTAGTCACTTAGCCTTAATACTATAATCTGTAAGGATTTAATGTTAAGAATTAATCTCAGTCTGCTCGAAATGCCTAGCCATGCTAGGTGTCCTAGTGGCCCCCTCTGTAATTAGTATTTTATAATATGTAAACCACACAATACCCAAAACCTGTAAACCCCACATTGTAACCATTATAGAGAATAAACTTGAATTGAATTGAATTGAATATGTACCTTATTAGGTATCCCCGAAGGTATGTCTTATTAGGTATCCTTCGAAGATGCACCTTATCAGGTATCCCCAAAGATGTATCTTATTAGGCATCCCCCGATGATGTATCTTACTAGGTATCCCCAAGATGTATCTTTTTAGGTATCCCCGAAGAGGTGTCTGATTAGGCATCCCCGAAAATGTATCCCACTAGGCTTCCCCCGAAGATGTATCTTACTAGGTATCCCCGATAATGTATCTTACTAGGTATCCCCGACGATGTACCTTCTCTTATTATCTTAAGGGGTTGACAGGGTCTTTTTCTAAAACCTTCAAAATTTTCGTTTAGAGCTTTAGAACGCCTCGTTCGACTGGATTCAGACTTTAATGGGAGAGAAAAGTAGTTCTTGCAACTACTGACATGCGCACGTGTTCTTTGTTCACTTTACATAGACCATTTCTGATTTTGGCTTCTGTGCGATAACTTGGCTAAGCCTCTTCTGTTCAGCTTAAAATGGTCAACACTGGTTCATCCTACTTGGAAGAAACGACTGTTAATGAACTATGTAGCACCCATTTTGTAAATGTTATTTTTTCAATTTGTATAGTATGTTGTCTGTGAAATAACTTCAGCATGACTCTCTAGATTGGATTCAAACTTGAATAGCTGATATACCTAACGGGTAGGATGGTATCCAATAATTTTGGGTTCTGTAAATTAAGATTTCTATTTGTCTAACATGGTTTATAAATTTGGAATTGTTTGGGCTCCAAGCAGTAAGTGGAGAATGCTTCTTCCGATCAGCTTCAAACCTTCATTGATAATGGGCTTTGCTTAATTAAAGAAATGTTTGTCTTGATACTGAGCTGAATAGGTTTTAATTTGCCGGATTTTAATAAATAAATTGTTGTCCATCCAATAACTAGAGAATTCCTCTTCCGATTGGGTTCAAACCCTAACTGCTGGTGCATCTTAACATGAGTAGAAAATTTCCTAATTTTAGTGAAGAAATTGTATGAATGGAAATATTGCTTTTCTTGCAAAATTTTCTGAATTTCTCATCCAACTCTTTTTTTAAACTTTCAGTGGCAATGTAACAGTTTAGAGGAAGATTTGGGTTGTAATTACACTGTATGGATGCCGGTTTGAAAAAAAAAATTACTTAGCCTCTCAACTGTCCCGGTCTGATGTGCATATACCTGTCTTAAAAAAAAAAAAATGGTCCTTTATAGGAGTGTTGGAAATTTAAATTTTAAGAGTTTATGGGCCCTCCAATGTCCTATTTCAGTACGGCTCTACTTTAGAGTCGGTATTATACACCGATACATCGTTGTTTTCTTTCTTCTGTATTGTAGTTTATTATTTGAGAACGCTTCGTCTCACTGGCTTCAAATTTCTATCACTGGTGAACTATTGCTAAGAGAAAGTTCCTGGAACTATTGCGACGGACAGATTTTTTTTTTTTTTTTTTGCCAGTTTTATGAAGTAATTTCTGACTTACATTTCCATGTGTTAACTTGACGAAGCCTCTTTCCATCGGCTTAAATCTTTCAACATAGGCGTATACTAATTACAAGAAGGTTGGGATTGTTATTGGACGGCGCAGTTGCCAATTTGATAAAAGTCTGACAGCCTACAGCTTATCTAAGTCTTCTTGTGTTCTGTCTTTATCCTCTTCTATTAGTATTCTTCACATTAGCTTAACGTTATCGGCAAACAGTGATATGTAGAATTCAATTCTCTCTAGTACTGATCCTTTTGGAACCCCATTTAAAACACTTTCCCAGGGAGAAACATCTTCCTTCCCAACCACCCTATGTTCTCTGTTCATTAGGTATTCCAGATCCCCGTAACTCTTTACTTTGTACCCCTGTTCAATCCTCTGATTATTGAATCAATAACTGGTGGGGGTACAACGTCGAATACTTTCCTGCAGACCATATGCAGCCGTCCAGTCTTTATCTTTTATGGATCTTCTACATTTTGTCATAGAATTCGAGTAGGTTAGAGAGGCTGGACTTGACCAAGGTCCAGGAAGGATCAAAACATCATATCGTAAGCATTGTTTCTTTATGAGGAAGATTTACCTTCCCTAAATCAATACTGGTTTTCTTTAACAAAGACTCTGGTCTCAAGGTCCTCAAGGCGACCTTTCCCTGATTATCTTTTCCATTACTGCGGACAGTATACATGTCAGTGATGCTGGCCTCTAATTCACTGTCTGCTTCCATACTGGGAACACATTCGCAATTGTTCGTCTGTGTTGTCCGGTTGTTTGGTAGATTTTCCCTGTCTCAGATGATATATAAATGTGTGTGTGTGTGTGTGTGTGTGTGTGTGTGTGTGTGTGTGTGTGTGTGTGTGTGTGTGTGTGTGTGTGTGTGTGTGTGTGTGTGTGTGTGTATGAGAGAAAGAGAGATAAATTCGATGAAAAGAGTAAGGATGTCCACGAAGATCGGCAGGATAAGAGAAAATGTGAATTAAAAAGGAAAGTATGTTTAATTACTGCGGCATTCTGGTAGGTCTGTCTCTGTCAGTCCGTCTCTCTCTCTCTCTCTCTCTCTCTCTCTCTCTCTCTCTCTCCCTAATACAATTTAAACCTATAAAACAAGTACAATAGAAAATTAAAAGAAAAAGAAAAAATCAATAAAATAGCAATCAAAATCATCATTTTTAATAATAATAAAATGTAATAATAATAATAACAATAATAATAATTCTGTACTTCTCTATTATTTTAATTAAGAAGCTTCGTTATCGACGCAAACTAAATCCACTAAATAACACGTAAGACTGAGCCAGACATCACACAGGAAGCAAAGATAACAAATGAGATTTAGAACAAGCATATATATATATATATATATATATATATATATATATATATATATATATATATATATATATATATATATATATATATATATATATATATATATATAATGTCGTGCCGAATATGTAAAACTGGTCAATTAGCGAGAACTCACTTAAAATTAAGTCCTTTCTAAAATTTTCTCTTATACGATTAAAGATGCATTTTTTCATTAATGTTATGTAATTTTTTTTAATTTTGCACCAAAAGGAACTTAGAAAACTTACCTAACCTTACTGCAACAAGAACAATTTATTTTAGCCTAGTCCAACTATATATATTTTAGATTTGTTTACAGTAATTTAATACTAAACAAACACAGTGAAATATATTTTTTTCGTTAGGTTCAGAATGACTTTGGCGAAATTATTGCATACACAAATTTTCACTTGTCTTATATGGCAAGATGAGCGTTGCTATTTAAGCCAATATCGCAAGTTCTGCCTATTCGGCACGACATATGTATATATATATATATATATATATATATATATATATATATATATATATATATATATATATATATATATATATATATATATATATATATATATATATGCAAAACAACCACTGTGAAAGAATATAGAAATTCCAAGCGCTTTCGTGACTACTCACATTATCAAGGAACAATGAAAGTAATGCATCAAAGGAAGGCATATAAAGGGTCTAACCCACACCTCACCATCACATCCCACAACAAAGCAACACCTGACGCGCGACTCATAAGAAAGGGAACACTGCAGCAGGCCCGCTGGCCCAACTAGACAGGTCCTTCACACAACCCACCAACAAACTATTCTACCAAAGAATTAAGAATTTTAAAATTTATTATTTGTCCAATGTATTATTAAATTATTCCGAAATTCTATTAATTATAAATGGATCTAATTTATATAAACCAAAGGAAATATTCATATTATTGTCAAAACTGCTTTTTATGAAACAAGATTCAATTATATTCCTGTCGACCATGGACTTGCTTGATACGAAGTTGAGAAAGTTGTATCAAGCAAGTCCATGGTCGACAGGAATATAATTGAATCTTGTTTCATAAAAAGCAGTTTTGACAATAATATGAATATCTCCTTTGATTTATATAAATTAGATCCATTTATAATTAATAGAATTTGGGAAGAATTTAATAATACATTGGACAAATAATAAATTTTAAAATTCTTAATTCTTTGGTAGAATAGTTTGTTGGTGGGTTGTGTGAAGGACCTGTCTAGCTGGGCCAGCGGGCCTGCTGCAGTGTTCCCTTTCTTATGAGTCGCACATCAGGTGTTCCTTTGTTGTGGGATGTGATAGTGAGGTGTGGGCTAGACCCTTTATATGCCTTCCTTTGATGCATTACTTTCATTGTTCCTTGATAATGTGAGTAGTCACGAAAACGCATGGAATTTCTATATTCTTTCACAGTGGTTGTTTTGCATATTCTGAAATCACCTGTTTACTGTGATCTTATTGCATATATATATATATATATATATATATATATATATATATATATATATATATATATATATATATATATACAGCGAGAGAGAGAGAGAGTAATAATAATAAAATTAATAAAATTAATACGGTAATAATATTTAACATTAATATATGTATTAAAATATAAATAATTTTAATAAAATTTTAATAATTAATAATAATAATAATAATAATAATAATAAGAAGAAGAAGAAGAAGAAGAACTCGAACATGTTTAAAAAAGCTTCACGTATCTGGTCACAGCCCGGGCCGCGGGGGCGATGATACCTGAATCCCTCTCCGGGTATACTCCAGGAATACTCAAGGTATACTTCGGGTATACTCCGGTTATACTCCGGGTATACTCCGGGTATACTCCAGGTATACTCCGGGTATACTCCAGGTATACTCAATGGTTACTCCAGGTATACTCAAGGTATACTTAAGGTATGCTCCGGGTATACTCCAGGTATAACCTCCATGCGGTTGAGAACCTGTTAGATAACTACGACCTGGAGTAAGGGTCATAAACTCTATTTGCTTCATGGCTTAAATACGCCTTGTTGATGGTCCAGGAGGGACCGAAACGTCGAGTTGCAGGGCTACTGGTAGAGGAGGGACCGAAACGTCGAGTTGCAGAGCTTCTGGTCCAGAAGTGACCGAAACGTTGAGTTGCAGGGTTACTGGTCCAGGAGGGACCGAAACGTCGAGTTACAGGGCTACTGGTCTAGGAGGGACCGAAACGTATAATTGCTGGTTACTGTTGGATTGTTCCAGGGACGGTAGCTGTTGTTTGTATTGTAGTGTATTGTTGCTGAATTGTAATGATTTTGATTCTTATGTGTCTGTCATCAGCCTGTTCTCTTACTATATAACTTTCTCAAAATGCAACAGAGAGAGAGATAGAGAGAGAGAGAGAGAGAGAGAGTAATTGCTTTCTTCACACGTCGTATTGACTAGTGAGGGTTTTTTTCAGTTTTCTTTTTTTTCCATCTTATTCGTTCTTGTGTTAAAGTTATTTTTGTGTGAGATTGTTAGTCAGAGGTAGAGTGTCGGTCGATAACGTGGTGCTCAAGTGAGACTCTCTGAATATCCCGTGTACCCTGCCCTAGCTTGCTCTCTCTCTCTCTCTCTCTCTCTCTCTCTCTCTCTCTCCTTTTATTCTTCTTCTCCATCTCCTCCCCTTCTTCCCCCTTCTCCTCTGTACCCCTCTATCTCCTTCACTCCCCCTACGTTCTTCTTCCCTCCGTGAGACACGTTTACTTCACCTTACAAAGCAAGTCCTGTCACTCCTATACACAAGGAGTGGAATATACTCATATCCTTACCGATTAAAAACATCTTGTACAAATGTGTTTACAGTCTGCATGAGAAATAATAATTACAATATAGAACATAAATAACGCAATACCTTATTGCAGGACTATCAACTCTTATGTCAGATTGAAGCTGATCAACGCATACATGACGGCTGTTCTAATGCCATCACTGGACTGGTCACGTAAGAGACACATCACACAAAAATGATTAGAATCATTACAAGTATCAAGGTGTGCTGTTGTACCGTGAGTGGAACACTGCACTAATAACCCTCAAATAGGGAAACGAGACTTGTGACAACGTTTCGGTCCGACTTGGAACATTATCTAGTCGCATGTGTGACTAGGTATTGGTACAGGTCGGACCGAAACGTTGTCATAAGTCTCGTTTTCCTATGTGCGGGTTATTTGCGTAATGTGGAACTCCCCAGCACACGACTCCAGTTCCCACAGTGTACAATGAGTACAGAGTGTCTACGCACTGCACAGTGTCTACACGGTTTGTAGATGAATGGTTCAGAGAACCGACATGTTGATAAATTAGACACATGTGCAACTCTTGGGTATCTTTATTGAGGAAACGTTTCGCCACACAGTGGCTTCATCAGTCCATACATAGGAGAAACTTGAAGAACAGGAGGAGAATGAGGTAATCAGTCCCTCAACCTTGAGTCGATGTGTTCAGTCCATCAATCTTGAGTAGAATACGGCAGATGAGCGGAGAAGCTGCTTCTCCGCTCATCTGCCGTATTCTACTCAAGATTGATGGACTGAACACATCGACTCAAGGTTGAGGGACTGATTACCTCATTCTCCTCCTGTTCTTCAAGTTTCTCCTATGTATGGACTGATGAAGCCACTGTGTGGCGAAACGTTTCCTCAATAAAGATACCCAAGAGTTGCACATGTGTCTAATTTATCAACAGTGTCTACACACTATGCAGTGTGTAGACACCAACAAGGCACTCAGAGACAACAATCTATTCAAACCTAGTCCAAACAGCAGGAAAAATTTTATGTCCACTCACTATTAAACTCTTCAACGTTCCATCATTGAATTATTGGACTGATTTGGATGGGCTGCTACTACGTTATAGATTGGTCACTTCTAAGATCTTTTTACTTCTATGACTTTTGCTGTAACCTTCATAGTTTTCTGTTTATGAATTTTTGAAAACGAGTCCAAACACTGATCATTACTAGTGGCGAGAGATTGGGAACCTCTCTCTCCCGAGTCTACGCTGCTACACTTCTCGCCCATGGGCGGATTTACTGTGAAACTAATGAAGCTTAAGCTTCGGGTTCCCAATCCCGGAGGGGCCCCAGAAGCGACTTTATTCCACAGTGCTTAAATATTTTGGGTCTACTATATGAGAAGGGGTTACGAAAGCTCCCCCATAACATTTCAAGCTTCAGGCCCCCAAAAATATAGGTCGGCCACTAATCGCACTTCTTCGCTCTTGCCTCCTAGATGGGAGTTGTGAGTCCCTGAGGAAGCCAAAGATTTCTACTGTTAGCCAGAGGCACTGTAATTTATTTAGGCTCCTTGGTAGGGTTCTAGAAATTATCAAAAAAGAGACCCTTTCAGACTATAAGAATGTCAGGAGGTTGTATTTGAGAAGGAGCAGCATGTCCGTCTCAGACACAACTTACCCAACATTCTCCACCTGACTCTCCACACTATACATACTCATGCACTCTTTGTGACTCTTTGTGACATGATAAATCTCACTGTGGGCTAAACGTAATTAATAAAGATTCGCATTAAACATCATTTGTGTCTATTTTTTCCATCCTGTCGGCATTTTATACCATTTATCCCTAAGACACTGTTGACAATGCAGTTAAAACAACAAGAATTAAATTTCTTACCACTCATTTGTGTCTCTCATTTTATAGTAGTACAACTACGGCTACAACACCTTCTATGGCTCACCCCAAATTCTCTAATAAATATCAACCCTTTTTGTAGCACACCGACCGTTTCCCACCAAAATATGGGGACCCTTTAGAAGAAACACATTCGCCATAATTCATTTAATAGCTATCTTGCCAGGAGCTTACAGACATCACATTTTAAATAACCCTCAGCACGGCAACATCCCCACCCCTCCAGAGTGCAGGCACTGTACGTCCCACCTCCAGGATTCAAGTCCGCCTAACCGGTTTCCCTAAATCCCTTCATAAATCACCTTGCTCGCACCAAAACATCGTTTAAAGTCATAAAGGTAAACTTAGGCAAGAATTCAGAAAAACCGGTTAAGGGAGAAAACCGGGAGGAGAGAAGCACAGCTTCTGCTCTCTGAAGGATGAGCAGGGATGTTGCGGTTTTTTTTCTGAAAGCTGCGGTGTCTACGTATTTCTGGCAAGAAAGCTATTGAATGAATGATGGTGAATATTTTTTTTTTTTATTTGGATGAGTCGCCCTACCTCTCTTGGCAGACATCTCGTGTGCTAAAAAAAACACATCATCCATTATGAAAACAGTAAACAGCAAAAATAAAATAAATATTAGCGCTAGCAACAGCGAGCTTACATGTGCTGTCAGACAGTGATATATCCTTAGTTCCAGTAACAAAATACTAACATTAAACGTTAATCATGAAATGCTAAAACAAGCAGCAAATAACGTACAGATGTGCGTCGCACCACTGCTCCATGATTCCAGTTACGCCTTGGGAAAACTGCACCAGAAATTTATCTAATTATGAAACTGTAGGACTAATCTTCGTTAGCAGACCAGCTGAGTGATCTTCGTTACCACTTAGGTACCTGTGTCCTCACCTTCCAAGTGGTACACTGCAGATATTGCACCTGAAGCCTGAATCTTTCTACGGCGGTGACCTGCGATGATAGATGCTATGAACGTTGTATCTGGGTACCAAGGCAATGGATTTCTTCCATACCTGTGTTGGAAGACTCCAACGTAAGGCAAGATGAGGAACGTACGTGTGTACTCACTTATTTGTGATTGCAGGGGCCGGTTAATAGCTCCTGGCCCCGCCTCTTCACTAGTCGCTGCTAAGTCCACTCTCCCACTGCTCCTTGAGCTTTATCATATCTCTTCATAAAGCTATGGATGGATCCTGCCTCCACTACATCACTCTCCAGACTGCCCCACTTCCTAACAACTCTATAACTGAAGAAATACTTCCTAACATCCCTGGAACATTTTGTCCTTGTGTGTGTGTGTGTGTGTGTGTGTGCGCGTGCAAGAGATCATGCAACAACGCCTCTAGTACGGTAGACAGGCACTTGAAGCAGCGTGGGGGAAGAATATGCCAGAGTGAAAAAATAACTGTACCTACCCTCTCCTGAGTGAAGGAAACAGATGAGTGCCCAGAGGATAATTCACCTCTCTGTGGATTACGTAGGCACCTCGCAAAGTAATGTGATCCACCACACAGCTACATCGATGCTAATTAATCTCGGCCACCACAAAGATGTTCAAGCAGAAATTTACAACTTATTTTTAGAATTAACATAAACAAAATGTGAAAACGTACCCTCTTAGTAGAGGGTATTAATTAGAGGAAACGTTTCGCCACGAGTGGCGAAACGTTTCCTTTTATAAATGTTCTGAACTGTACACAAGTGTCCTTTTCCGCGTTTTGATGGTGTCACCGCACCATTTACAACCTAACGTAAACTAAAGCAAAATATATTTAGTCACCTACCATACATGGAAGTGACTGCATCAGGAACTAATAGCCTGTGAAGCCTCAGTTACTGTAAGACACGTGAAGCCTCAGTTACTGTAAGACACGTGAAGCCTCAGTTACTGTAAGACACGTGAAGCCTCAGTTACTGTAAGACACGTGAAGCCTCAGTTACTGTAAGACACGTGAAGCCTCAGTTACTGTAAGACACGTGAAGCCTTCGTTACTGTAAGACACGTGAAGCCTTCGTTACTGTAAGACACGTGAAGCCTCAGTTACTGTAAGACACGTGAAGCCTTCGTTACTGTAAGACACGTGAAGCCTCAGTTACTGTAAGACACGTGAAGCCTCAGTTACTGTAAGACACGTGAAGCCTCAGTTACTGTAAGACACGTGAAGCCTCAGTTACTGTAAGACACGTGAAGCCTCAGTTACTGTAAGACACGTGAAGCCTCAGTTACTGTAAGACACGTGAAGCCTCAGTTACTGTAAGACACGTGAAGCCTCAGTTACTGTAAGACACGTGAAGCCTCAGTTACTGTAAGACACGTGAAGCCTCAGTTACTGTAAGACACGTGAAGCCTCAGTTACTGTAAGACACGTGAAGCCTCCGTTACTGTAAGACATGTGAAGCCTCCGTTACTGTAAGACACGTGAAGCCTTCGTTACTGTAAGACACGTGAAGCCTCAGTTACTGTAAGACATGTGAAGCCTCAGTTACTGTAAGACACGTGAAGCCTCAGTTACTGTAAGACACGTGAAGCCTCCGTTACTGTAAGACACGTGAAGCCTCCGTTACTGTAAGACATGTGAAGCCTTCGTTACTGTAAGACACGTGAAGCCTCAGTTACTGTAAGACACGTGAAGCCTCAGTTACTGTAAGACACGTGAAGCCTCAGTTACTGTAAGACACGTGAAGCCTCAGTTACTGTAAGACACGTGAAGCCTCAGTTACTGTAAGACACGTGAAGCCTCCGTTACTGTAAGACACGTGAAGCCTCCGTTACTGTAAGACATGTGAAGCCTTCGTTACTGTAAGACACGTGAAGCCTCAGTTACTGTAAGACATGTGAAGCCTCAGTTACTGTAAGACACGTGAAGCCTCAGTTACTGTAAGACACGTGAAGCCTCAGTTACTGTAAGACACGTGAAGCCTCAGTTACTGTAAGACACGTGAAGCCTCAGTTACTGTAAGACACGTGAAGCCTCAGTTACTGTAAGACACGTGAAGCCTCAGTTACTGTAAGACACGTGAAGCCTCAGTTACTGTAAGACACGTGAAGCCTCAGTTACTGTAAGACACGTGAAGCCTCAGTTACTGTAAGACACGTGAAGCCTCAGTTACTGTAAGACACGTGAAGCCTCAGTTACTGTAAGACACGTGAAGCCTCCGTTACTGTAAGACACGTGAAGCCTCAGTTACTGTAAGACACGTGAAGCCTCAGTTACTGTAAGACACGTGAAGCCTCCGTTACTGTAAGACACGTGAAGCCTCCGTTACTGTAAGACACGTGAAGCCTTCGTTATTGTAAGACTTGTAACCTCCGTTACTGTAAGACACGTGAAGCCTCCGTTACTGTAAGACACGTGAAGCCTCCGTTACTGTAAGACACGTGAAGCCTTCGTTATTGTAAGACTTGTAACCTCCGTTACTGTAAGACACGTGAAGCCTCCGTTACTGTAAGACACGTGAAGCCTCCGTTACTGTAAGACACGTGAAGCCTCCGTTACTGTAAGACACGTGAAGCCTTCGTTATTGTAAGACTTGTAACCTCCGTTACTGTAAGACACGTGAAGCCTCCGTTACTGTAAGACACGTGAAGCCTCCGTTACTGTAAGACACGTGAAGCCTTCGTTATTGTAAGACTTGTAACCTCCGTTACTGTAAGACACGTGAAGCCTCAGTTACTGTAAAACATGTGTAGCCTCCGTTATTGTAAGACTTGTAACCTCCGTTACTGTAAGACACGTGAAGCCTCCGTTACTATAAGACACGTGAAGCCTCCGTTACTGTAAGACACGTGAAGCCTCCGTTACTGTAAGACACGTGAAGCCTTCGTTATTGTAAGACTTGTAACCTCCGTTACTGTAAGACACGTGAAGCCTCCGTTACTGTAAGACACGTGAAGCCTCCGTTACTGTAAGACACGTGAAGCCTTCGTTATTGTAAGACTTGTAACCTCCGTTACTGTAAGACACGTGAAGCCTCCGTTACTGTAAGACATGTGAAGCCTCCGATACTGTAAGACTTGTGAAACCTCTGTTACTGCAAGACTTGTGAAGCCTTCGTAACTGTAAGACACGTGAAGCCTCCGTTACTGTAAGACACGTGAAGCCTCCGTTACTGTAAGACATGTGAAGCCTCCGATACTGTAAGACTTGTGAAGCCTCCGTTACTGCAAGACTTGTGAAGTCTCCGTTACTGCAAGACTTGTGAAGCCTCCGTTACTGTAAGACACGTGAAGCCTCCGTTACTGTAAGACACGTGAAGCCTCCGTTACTGTAAGACACGTGAAGCCTCCGTTACTGTAAGATTTGTGAAGCCTCCGTTACTGCAAGACTCGTGAATCCTCCGTTACTGTAAGACACGTGAAGCCTCCGTTACTGTAAGACATGTGAAGCCTCCGATACTGTAAGACTTGTGAAGCCTCCGTTACTGTAAGACTTGTGAAGCCTCCGTTACTGCAAGACTTGTGAAGCCTCCGTAACTGTAAGACATGTGAAGCCTCCGATACTGTAAGACATGTGAAGCCTCCGATACTGTAAGGCATGTGAAGCCTCCGTTACTGCAAGACATGTGAAGCCTCCGTTACTGTAAGAAGCTTGCAAGTGACTTCGGAAGAACCTCAAACAAATGAATTAGTAAATAACTTTTATGAATTATTCTAGAAGCTAGATTCTCAAACCCTGGACAAAGCATCAGCGATTACATTCGAACTTCCTTTACTGTGATTAACAGACGTAGCAAAAGAAATAAATTCCAAGGGTCCCCTGCATAATATGCTCATTGCGTTGTTTCAGTGTACCAGTGAAGGCTAGATTATTTCGGTCACTAAATATTTGTATCGGGTGTGGACAAGCACCCAAGTAGATAGCAACGCTGAGATGAGCACTTCTTTTATGGTTGTACAATTCTTCTGGTTGAATAATAGCTGACGGGATTTATTGTTTACAGATCTAATGCCCACTTCACTGGCGTTTGCATGAATCATTAATGGAAGATCAAGTCTGGATTCTGCAGTATTGAAGCAGAGGTTAGAAGCCTTTTTGAGTCGATTAAATGCAAAGTTGCAGTTATCATCCCACCTAAATATTACCTTAGATCTGTTAAGTTCCGTAAATGGAGCTGCAACATGGGAGAAGTTTGGACAGAACTGGTGATAATATTCAACCTTGCCCAGGAAATATATGACTGCTTTTGTCTTTGGGAACAGGAAAACTATTCTTATCAGTTATCTTAGCTTCATAACAAACCTTAAGTTTCTTATCTAATACCACTGGGAATACAAAAACTAAGCAATTTAGCAGGTGTCGCTACTAATGCAATTACTACCACTACTGGAAGTGATCCTGGTAGCGGAACTTCCAACACAGGCAAAGCTGGCGATATTGAACTTCAAAAGGGGATCGATCATTTTGCCTGACCAAACTCTGACTTGACCAGATTCACAGTATTCATACAAGAGAGCACAAGGAGAGCGCGTGTGCATCACAGCCATGACTGTGCACAACTATGTCGTGAATGCTGAGATGCCTCTCGCTCTTCCTATTCAAGAAACGTGATAGTAACCTTCTAATAAGTCAAGTATGAAAATAAATATTGCACCAGAGGCAAGATCTATGATGTTGTATATCCTAGCAGGTGAGTAACCCGTCTAAAAGTGACTTAAAATTAACCTTCCCTAAGCCAATAAACAGTCTTTAGTGCCATATAGTTTCAGTTTTAGAATGCACGGACGACCCCCATGGACAATTTTATTTTTGACTTTATGCCCCCATATGTTAGTAAGAAGTTAACTTCTTCATTCAAGACTTGTTTCACGTGACTCAATCTAAATGGAGACAGCTTAATAGGTTGAACTCCTTACACATCCTCTTCATGGTCACTAAATGTACAAAAAAGACTTAGATCATTTATCTTTAAGGCCTCAGTATAAGTGACCTTTCCTATAGGAAGATTATTTACAGTGTGTCCATGAAATTCACTATTTGTGAATTCTCTAATCAGATTTCAGTTCCTGAAGTACAATCAAAACTGGTAACAATGTTAGACATAGGAGAAATATTATTAAGATAATTTTTAAGATGATTCACATGACAAATATGTTCGAGTCTTATACCCTGGAGTCCAAACAAAATAATTGAAATCATTAATTTTCTTCTGTCTCACTAGCGGATCAACAAATCTTGCTTTCCGTGCGTGTCCTTCAACTGCCTTTCGAGCCGTGACTAAATCTCCGGCTACACACGAGCGAGATATGGCTGATTTATCATAATACTGTTTCATCTTTCTCTGGGTTTCCAGTTGGTTTTCAACTGCTAACATATGGACTGAAGCAAATCTGCCAATTAAGGAAGAAATATTTAAAAATGAAAAAGACTAGTTTTACCACGCTAAACCTCTTTCAAAACTGTTGACGAGTTATGTACTTGGTGACCACAAATTATTTCAAACGGGCTGAAACTCTTAAGCATAGCAAATTATAACAATGGAACGCGCTCATCCCCATCAGTAGCATACTCTTCACAATAAGCTCTCGTCATTGTCTGGAGGAATCACTATAGCTCGATGACAGTGAAGAAATACCAACGTGAGAAAAAGAATTCACAAAAAACCTTAGGTATAAATTTGGCACCTGATAAGATTGTAGTTCTCTGGGGAGAGGCATACTTGAGGGAATAAGTCCACCAGTACATGATCTATTACCCGAGAATTCATTTTCGTCGAGGAGGCAATGTTAGAGACGTACTAGACCATGCTAGGCAGGTTCCCTCACTCATACTGATAGATTGTGTGGATCTATTGCCTCACACCAGATCGGGAGAGGAACTATCCACAGCCCTTCTCCCGATTTGTAGTGATAGTCAATGGGTATTTCCATGTTTAATGGTTCTTAAATCAGAAGGAGATATGAGAATGAGCACTAACTAACCTGCCATAAGATAAGATGAGAGTGAATCTTAAAAGTAAAGTGAATCTTGACAAGCTGTTAGAGAATAAGCAAGTAGACTTAGCTCTCCCTGTCTGGGTTGACCTATCAGTACACAACTTATCGTACCCCTTTACAACGTATTGCACCTCCTTATAACGTATTTCACCTCCGTATAACGTATTGCACCTCCTTATAACGTATTGCACCTCTTTACATGTCACCTCACCGTTATTCCCCTCTCTCTCCCCCCCAAGCTGTACCTCACAACCGCATCCCCTCACTCTTCCTCCCTTCATTACCCCCACCCCTCACCCCCTCCTCTAATATTTCATAGAGAAAATTAAATATATCAAAAATAAAAAAAAAAAAGCACGTATCCCCTTTTTCTTTTGGGATAATTTTAATTTGTTGTCTGACATTCGTCTCCTCGGGAAATATTGCCCCGTATATCACCCTGGCAATATAAACACAAATGCAGTATAATGTGATCCTTTATTGACTACGTTTCGCCCACACAGTGGGCTTTTTCAAGTCACAAACAGAACTACCTGGGGTGGAAGGAACGCGAGTATTTATAGTCCGGCTGAGGTCAGGTGAAGAATGCTGCATCTGATGATGTACCGAGTTGGGTTGTAGAGTCTAAAAACTTGGGTAGCTTGGAAAGGAGACTGGACAAGTTTGTGAGCAGACCTTCTACAGTGTTCTTATGTGGGATAGCGATGAAGAAGTTTCTTGGCAAGTGGTTCAGCTATGTTATAGAAGCCACTATTCTGGTTGAAGTTGTCGGATATAGAAATAAGTGATGATTCCAGGATTCTTCGGTATTGGGTGTTGTCTTCTGTGGCGATAAGTCTTGAGTTTCTGTAGTTTATCAAGTGGTTGTGTGAATTACGGTGTTGTACGCAGGCATTCCTTGTGTCGTCAGACCTGCTTGCGTATTGGTGTTCTGAAATACGTGTTTGGAGGTCCCTTGATGTTTCGCCCACGTATAACTTGTTGCAGTCATTACAAGGGATTATGTATACCCCTGCAGAGGATGGAGGCTTGTCCTGCCTACTACTGGTGATGTCCTTGATGGTCGTGGTTGTGGAGGTAGATACTTGGAATGATGTTTTGGCAAAGATGTTGGAAACATGTTTGGCAATGGAGTTGGTGGGAAGGACTATGTATCTCTTCTCGGCAGTGTCTTCTCTGGGTGTGTTGAAGATGTTTAGTGCTCGCCGTCTGCAGTCTCTGATGAAGTGACGAGGATAGTGGAGTTTGGAAAATACCTGTTCAATTATAGTGCATTCTTCCTCAAGGAACTCGTTGCTGCAGATTCTGAGTGCACGCAGGAAGAAGCCTATAATTACACCACGTTTGGTTTTGGTGTCGTGGTGAGAGTAGAAGTGGAGAAGATCGTTTTGGTTGGTGGGTTTTCGATAGACTTTAAAACGAAGTTCGTGGTCAGCTTTGCAGAGTAGAACATCAAGGAAAGGAAGAGTGTTGTCGACCTCTTCTTCAAGTGTGAACTGGATTGAAGGCTCGACCTGGTTGAGCTTGTCTTGGAGAGCTTGAACGTTGAAGCGTTTAGGAGTTATGAGGAGAATGTCGTCAACATAACGGAGCCAGGTGACAGACGAAGGAATAATGGTGGAGAAACGTTCGGCTTCTAGATGTTCCATGTATAGGTTCGCTAGGACTGCACTGAGTGGCGAACCCATGGGTAGTCCAAAAGTCTGCTGAAAGAGGTGATTTTCAAAAGAGAAACACGTAAAGCCAACACATAGTTCAACCAGGTCGATGAAGTCGCTGGCTGGAATGGGAAGATCAAGTGAATCGTCAATTTTCTTGCGCAAGAGATCGATGGCTTGTTTAGTAGGTACTTTAGTGAATAGGGAAGTCACGTCAAGGCTGGAAAGTTTCTTGTTCCTGATGTTGATGTTGCGAATGCGATTGAGAAGATCACCTGAGTGTTTGAGATGTGCTGGACTGATAGTGCCCAAGAGTTTCGAGAGGTGTTTGGCGAGAATTCCTGAGAGCTTGTGGGGAGCACTGCCTATTCCCGAGGATATGGGCCTCAGTGGGATACCAGGCTTGTGAGTCTTTGGCAGGCCGTACATTCTGGCAGGTCTGGGGTTGCTGGGCATGGTGTGCAGAAGTTTCTTCCCTTGTTCTGAGCTCCTCAGAATGCGGCGAGTCCTTTGAAGAAAAGTTTTAGTAAGGTTGTCCACTTGGTTAGTTGTGAGAGGTTTGTAGGTATCTGGGTCATTAAGTAGATTGAGCATTTTGTTCCTGTAATCGTCAGTGTTCATGATGACAACACCACCTCCTTTATCAGCGGTGGTGACCCTGATGGTCGTGTCTTCTGCTAAACCCTTGAGTGCATTGATGTAACGTCGGGGTATGACTGGGGAGCTGCGTGTTGAGATGGCTGCTGAGATGATGCCTTGAAGATAGCCTTTTTGGAAGTCGGAGTCATTGTGTCTGTAGTTTTTGGCGATGAAATTGAGGTCTTGTTTTGGTTTCGTAATTCCTGTTGCGAATTTGAGGCCTAAGCTGAGGGCTTCAGTTTCTGTGGTTGACAGTGGACGAGATGAAAGATTTTGAATAATTTCAGGTCTTCCTAAACTTTTCCAATTACTATTATCGCAGAGTGTTTGTAGTTTCCTAGTAAGTCTGATCTTCTGTTGAACATTCGCTGTGGTAACTCTGCTGCGAATGATTTCGGCGGTGCGTCTGTTCATGTTGCCCCGGAGTGTTGTGCCTAGTGTTCTGGCTTGGAGAAAAGCTTCCTTTGTAGCATTGTTTAAGTCATCTGCACACTCTTCAAGGTAGGTCCGAGCTGTAGCGGAGAAAGGTGGTTTGATGTTGGCAATTTGAGGAGGAGTAGATCTTGGTAAGACCATTTCTTCAACAGAAGATCAGACTTACTAGGAAACTACAAACACTCTGCGATAATAGTAATTGGAAAAGTTTAGGAAGACCTGAAATTATTCAAAATCTTTCATCTCGTCCACTGTCAACCACAGAAACTGAAGCCCTCAGCTTAGGCCTCAAATTCGCAACAGGAATTACGAAACCAAAACAAGACCTCAATTTCATCGCCAAAAACTACAGACACAATGACTCCGACTTCCAAAAAGGCTATCTTCAAGGCATCATCTCAGCAGCCATCTCAACACGCAGCTCCCCAGTCATACCCCGACGTTACATCAATGCACTCAAGGGTTTAGCAGAAGACACGACCATCAGGGTCACCACCGCTGATAAAGGAGGTGGTGTTGTCATCATGAACACTGACGATTACAGGAACAAAATGCTCAATCTACTTAATGACCCAGATACCTACAAACCTCTCACAACTAACCAAGTGGACAACCTTACTAAAACTTTTCTTCAAAGGACTCGCCGCATTCTGAGGAGCTCAGAACAAGGGAAGAAACTTCTGCACACCATGCCCAGCAACCCCAGACCTGCCAGAATGTACGGCCTGCCAAAGACTCACAAGCCTGGTATCCCACTGAGGCCCATATCCTCGGGAATAGGCAGTGCTCCCCACAAGCTCTCAGGAATTCTCGCCAAACACCTCTCGAAACTCTTGGGCACTATCAGTCCAGCACATCTCAAACACTCAGGTGATCTTCTCAATCGCATTCGCAACATCAACATCAGGAACAAGAAACTTTCCAGCCTTGACGTGACTTCCCTATTCACTAAAGTACCTACTAAACAAGCCATCGATCTCTTGCGCAAGAAAATTGACGATTCACTTGATCTTCCCATTCCAGCCAGCGACTTCATCGACCTGGTTGAACTATGTGTTGGCTTTACGTGTTTCTCTTTTGAAAATCACCTCTTTCAGCAGACTTTTGGACTACCCATGGGTTCGCCACTCAGTGCAGTCCTAGCGAACCTATACATGGAACATCTAGAAGCCGAACGTTTCTCCACCATTATTCCTTCGTCTGTCACCTGGCTCCGTTATGTTGACGACATTCTCCTCATAACTCCTAAACGCTTCAACGTTCAAGCTCTCCAAGACAAGCTCAACCAGGTCGAGCCTTCAATCCAGTTCACACTTGAAGAAGAGGTCGACAACACTCTTCCTTTCCTTGATGTTCTACTCTGCAAAGCTGACCACGAACTTCGTTTTAAAGTCTATCGAAAACCCACCAACCAAAACGATCTTCTCCACTTCTACTCTCACCACGACACCAAAACCAAACGTGGTGTAATTATAGGCTTCTTCCTGCGTGCACTCAGAATCTGCAGCAACGAGTTCCTTGAGGAAGAATGCACTATAATTGAACAGGTATTTTCCAAACTCCACTATCCTCGTCACTTCATCAGAGACTGCAGACGGCGAGCACTAAACATCTTCAACACACCCAGAGAAGACACTGCCGAGAAGAGATACATAGTCCTTCCCACCAACTCCATTGCCAAACATGTTTCCAACATCTTTGCCAAAACATCATTCCAAGTATCTACCTCCACAACCACGACCATCAAGGACATCACCAGTAGTAGGCAGGACAAGCCTCCATCCTCTGCAGGGGTATACATAATCCCTTGTAATGACTGCAACAAGTTATACGTGGGCGAAACATCAAGGGACCTCCAAACACGTATTTCAGAACACCAATACGCAAGCAGGTCTGACGACACAAGGAATGCCTGCGTACAACACCGTAATTCACACAACCACTTGATAAACTACAGAAACTCAAGACTTATCGCCACAGAAGACAACACCCAATACCGAAGAATCCTGGAATCATCACTTATTTCTATATCCGACAACTTCAACCAGAATAGTGGCTTCTATAACATAGCTGAACCACTTGCCAAGAAACTTCTTCATCGCTATCCCACATAAGAACACTGTAGAAGGTCTGCTCACAAACTTGTCCAGTCTCCTTTCCAAGCTACCCAAGTTTTTAGACTCTACAACCCAACTCGGTACATCATCAGATGCAGCATTCTTCACCTGACCTCAGCCGGACTATAAATACTCGCGTTCCTTCCACCCCAGGTAGTTCTGTTTGTGACTTGAAAAAGCCCACTGTGTGGGCGAAACGTAGTCAATAAAGGATCACATTATACTGCATTTGTGTTTATATTGCCATTGTGTCGGTATTTTATACCATTTATTTCCACCGTATATCACCCTGCGGTTATTTTTATAATATATTTTCTTCTCCTCAAGAATTTTTTGCTTATTTTTCCATCAGTTGATATTTTTTCGAATAATTTTTAATCGGGAAATATTTTTCGAAATTTGAAATCAGTAGATTGTAGTGAAACTGTTCAAATCAGTATTTTTCTTTTTTTTTTTTTTAGTTTTCAAATCAGTAGATTTTTGCCTCCTCAAATTCGTAGATTTTTTCTCTTTGAATCAAAAAGATTTTTTTTGTCTCTTTGAATCAGGAATTTTTTTTTTTTTTGTCTCTGAATCCTTAGATTTTTTGTTTCTTTGAAACAGTAGATTTTTTTGTCTCTTTGAATCGGTAGATTTTATGTCTCTTTCAATCAATAGATTTTTTTCTTTGAATCAGTAGAATTTTTTGCGTTTTCAAATTATCATTGTATATATTCTCAATGTTTATATTTTAGAGCCTGTTATACCAGGCACTGTTATACCAGGCAGTGGTATAACAGGCACTGTTAAACCAGGCAGTGGTATACCAGGCACTGTTATACCAGGCAGTGTTATACCAGGCACTATTATACCAGGCAGTGGTATAACAAGCAGTGGTATACCAGGCACTGTTATACCAGGCAGTGTTATACCAGGCACTGCTTTACCAGGCACTGTTAAACCAGGCAGTGTTATACCAGGCACTGTTGTAACAGGCAGTGGTATACAAGGCAGTGTTATACCAGGCACTGCTATACCAGGCACAGTTATAACAGGCAGTGGTATACCAGGCACTGTTATACCAGGCACTGCTATACCAGGCACTGTTATACCAGACACTGTTATACCAGGCACTGTTATACCAGACACTGTTATACCAGGCACTGCTATAACAGGCAGTGTTATACCAGGCACTGTTATACCAGGCACTGTTATAACAGGCAGTGGTATACAAGGCAGTGTTATACCAGGCACTGCTATACCAGGCACAGTTATAACAGGCAGTGGTATACCAGGCACTGTTATACCAGGCACTGCTATACCAGGCACTGTTATACCAGACACTGTTATACCAGGCACTGTTATACCAGACACTGTTATACCAGGCACTGCTATACCAGGCAGTGTTATACCAGGCACTGTTATACCAGGCACTGTTATACCAGACACTGTTATACCAGGCATTGTTATATCAGGCACTGTTATACCAGACACTGTTATACCAGGCAGTGTTATACCAGGCAGTGTTATACCAGGCACTGTTTTACCAGACACTGTTATAACAGGCAGTGGTATACCAGGCACTGTTATACCAGGCAGTGTTATAACAGGCAGTGGTATACCAGGCACTGTTATACCAGGCACTGTTATAACAGGCAGTGGTATACCAGGCACTGTTATACCAGGCACTGCTATACCAGGAACTTTTATACCAGGCAGTGTTATACCAGACACTGTTATACCAGACACTGTTATACCAGGCACTGTTATACCAGGCACTGTTATACCAGGCACTGTTATACCAGGCACTGTTATACCAGGCACTGTTATATCAGGCACTGTTATACCACTGTTATACCAGGCAGTGTTATACCAGGCAGTGTTATACCAGATACTGTTTTACCAGACACTGTTATACCAGCACTGTTATACCAGGCAGCGTTATACCAGGCAGTGTTATACCAGACACTGTTATACCAGACACTGTTATACCAGACACTGTTATACCAGCCAGTGTTATACCAGACACCGTTATACCAACACTGTTATACTAGGCAGCGTTATACCAGGCACTGTTATACCAGGCAGTGTTATACCAGACACTGTTATACCAGACACTGTTATACCAGGCAGTGTTATACCAGGCACTGCTATACCAGACACTGTTATACCAGGCAGTGTTATACCAGGCAGTGTTACACCAGACACTGTTATACCAGACACTGTTATACCAGGCAGTCTTATACCAGGCACTGTTATACCAGGCACTGTTACACCAGACACTGTTATACCAGGCAGTGTTATACCAGGCAGTGTTATACCAGACACTGTTATACCAGGCACTGTTACACCAGACACTGTTATACCAGGCAGTTATACCAGACACTGTTATACCAGACACTGTTATACCAGACACTGTTATACCAGGCAGTTATACCAGGCACTGTTATACCAGGCACTGTTACACCAGACACTGTTATACCAGGCAGTGTTATACCAGGCAGTGTTATACCAGGCACTGTTATACCAGGCACTGTTACACCAGACACTGTTATACCAGGCAGTGTTATACCAGGCAGTGTTATACCAGGCACTGTTATACCACACTGTTATAACAGGCAGTGTTATACCAGGCACTGTTATACCAGGCACTGTTATACCAGGCAGTGTTATACCAGGCACTGTTATACCACACTGTTATACCAGGCAGTGTTATACCAGGCAGTGTTATACCAGGCAGTGTTATACCAGGCACTGTTATACCACACTGTTATACCAGGCAGTGTTATACCAGGCACTGTTATACCTGGCAGTGTTATACCAGGCAGTGTTATACCAGGCACTGTTATACTAGGCACTTCTTCGCCAGTTACTGTTCCTTCAGGTGCTGTACTTCCGCTCGGTATCCTCTCTCTCTTTCTCAACACACACATACACATTATATATATATATATATATATATATATATATATATATATATATATATATATATATATATATATATATATATATATATATGGAAAGTTAGAGGTATTGGGAAGATGGAGGGAATATTTTGAGGAATTGTTAAATGTTGATGAAGATAAGGAAGCTGTGATTTCGTGTATAGGGCAAGGAGGAACAACATCTTGTAGGAGTGAGGAAGAGCCAGTTGTGAGTGTGGGGGAAGTTCGTGAGGCAGTAGGTAAAATGAAAGGGGGTAAGGCAGACGGGATTGATGGGATAAAGATAGAAATGTTAAAAGCAGGTGGGGATATAGATTTGGAGTGGTTGGTGCAATTATTTAATAAATGTATGGAAGAGGGTAAGGTACCTAGGGATTGGCAGAGAGCATGCATAGTTCCTTTGTATAAAGGCAAAGGGGATAAAAGAGAGTGCAAAAATTATAGGGGGATATGTCTGTTGAGTATACCTGGCAAAGTGTATGGTAGAGTTATTATTGAAAGAATTAAGAGTAAGACGGAGAATAGGATAGCAGATGAACAAGGAGGCTTTAGGAAAGGTAGGGGGTGTGTGGACCAGGTGTTTACAGTGAAACATATAAGTGAACAGTATTTAGATAAGGCTAAAGAGGTCTTCGTGGCATTTATGGATTTGGAAAAGGCGTATGACAGGGTGGATAGGGGGGCAATGTGGCAGATGTTGCAGGTGTATGGTGTAGGAGGTAGGTTACTGAAAGCAGTGAAGAGTTTTTACGAGGATAGTAGGCCTCAAGTTAGAGTATGTAGGAAAGAGGGAAATTATTTCCCAGTAAAAGTAGGGCTTAGACAAGGATGTGTGATGTCACCGTGGTTGTTTAATATATTTATAGATGGGGTTGTAAGAGAAGTAAATGCGAGGGTCTTGGCAAGAGGCGTGGAGTTAAAAGATAAAGAATCACACATAAAGTGGGAGTTGTCACAGTTGCTCTTTGCTGATGACACTGTGCTCTTGGGAGATTCTGAAGAGAAGTTGCAGAGATTGGTGGATGAATTTGGTAGGGTGTGCAAAAGAAGAAAATTGAAAGTGAATACAGGAAAGAGTAAGGTTATGAGGATAACAAAAAGATTAGGTGATGAAAGATTGGATATCAGATTGGAGGGAGAGAGTATGGAGGAGGTGAATGTATTCAGATATTTGGGAGTGGACGTGTCAGCGGATGGGTTTATGAAAGATGAGGTGAATCATAGAATTGATGAGGGGAAAAGGGTGAGTGGTGCACTTCGGAGTCTGTGGAGACAAAGAACTTTGTCCTTGGAGGCAAAGAGGGGAATGTATGAGAGTATAGTTTTACCAACGCTCTTATATGGGTGTGAAGCATGGGTGATGAATGTTGCAGCAAGGAGAAGGCTGGAGGCAGTGGAGATGTCACGTCTGAGAGCAATGTGTGGTGTGAATATAATGCAGAGAATTCGTAGTTTGGAAGTTAGGAGGAGGTGCGGGATTACCAAAACTGTTGTCCAGAGGGCTGAGGAAGGGTTGTTGAGGTGGTTCGGACATGTGGAGAGAATGGAGCGAAACAGAATAACTTCAAGAGTGTATCAGTCTGTAGTGGAAGGAAGGCGGGGTAGGGGTCGGCCTAGGAAAGGTTGGAGGGAGGGGGTAAAGGAGGTTTTGTGTGCGAGGGGCTTGGACTTCCAGCAGGCATGCGTGAGCGTGTTTGATAGGAGTGAATGGAGACAAATGGTTTTTAATACTTGACGTGCTGTTGGAGTGTGAGCAAAGTAACATTTATGAAGGGGTTCAGGGAAACCGGCAGGCCGGACTTGAGTCCTGGAGATGGGAAGTACAGTGCCTGCACTCTGAAGGAGGGGTGTTAATGTTGCAGTTTAAAAACTGTAGTGTAAAGCACCCTTCCGGCAAGACAGTGATGGAGTGAATGATGGTGAAAGTTTTTCTTTTTCGGGCCACCCTGCCTTGGTGGGAATCGGCCAGTGTGATAATAAAATAATATATATATATATATATATATATATATATATATATATATATATATATATATATATATATATATATATATATATATATATATGTATATATATATATATATATATATATATATATATATATATATATATATATATATATATATATATATATACGTCGTGCCGAATAGGTAAAAATGCAGTATATTTTTTTCAATTATGTTAATGTAAAAATTAGTAATTTTGTACCAAAAGAACTTTAGATAACTTACCCAACCTTATTATAACAAGAGCAATTTGATTTAGCTTAATCTACATAAATATATTTTAGTTAAGTTTACAATGATTTAATAATAAACAAACACAATAAAATATATTTTTTTCGTTAGGTTCAGTATGATTTTTTCGTAATTATTGCATTCACAAATTTTCGCTTGCCTTATTCGGCAAGAAGAGCGTTGCTATTTAAGCCAAAATCGCAAGTTTTAACTATTCGCCACGTATTATATATATATATATATATATATATATATATATATATATATATATATATATATATATATATATATATATATATATATATATATATATATATATATATATATAGTAATACATAAGTGTGTGTGCGCGCGCGCGCGTGTGTGTTTATATTTAACAAATGTAGTTTAACAAATGTAACAAATACATATTATAATGATAATCATCCAATGTAAATTTAACTATATTATTATTACTATTATTATTATTATTATTATTATTATTATTATTATTATTATTATTAAAATTATTATTATTGTTGTTATTATTATTATTGTTTTTGCTGTTAAATTATGAATATTTTATTACTAATAATAATAATAATAATAATAATAATAATAATAATGTCACGTACCTGAGAGAGGGATCCGGTGCAAGTACAGGGCACGTACGTACGTCACACCCTTGACGTTGCAGCAACAGCGCAGTGGCAGGGTAGTGTACTATCCCCTGCGCCGAACTATCACAAACAACACTATCACAGCTCTGCATCACAAAAAGGGGACTTGAGATATATATATTTACACATATATCAGGTAGGTAGGTGTACAACAGTCTTGTCTGTCCCGTGGCGAGCGGACGGAGGACTGAGCCTCCACCAAGTTCAGGGCTTCAAGCAAACTAGGATTTAAACTTTCATCACAAGATCCCTCTGCTGGCTGATACGGCACTCATTGCACTACCAGAGTGCCATCATGACCGATAGTTGAGCTCGGCGGATAGTTGCCCATCGTTAGGGATAGTCAGGCACATGTCTGGCTCCCTGACTGCTTGCCACTCAGGTGCTGATACCCAGTTGGGAGGCCTATCATGTATGGCAACCACGTACATAGGGATGAGAGGGAAGGATGGTGTTAGTGCCTATCCGCCCCCCGATCCACCGCCCTAGCCACTTATCGATCCACACACGCACACACACACACACACACAGTAAGGTCTATCTATCCTTCAGTAGGGGGGTGACCGGGGATCGAAGTGGTGGTGGTGGTGGTGACCAACACTCTTAACACCCGCACCCGCCGACCGTCCAGGGAACACTGAGTGTGTGTGTCTCTCCCTTCTCTCTCCCTTCTCTCTCTCTCTCTCTCTCTCTCTCTCTCTCTCTCTCTCTCTCTCTCTCTCTCTCTCTCTCTCTCTCTCTCTCTCTCTCTCTCTCTCTGTCTCTCTGTCTCTCTGTCTCTCTGTCTCTATCCATCTCTATCTTTCCCTCCTCTCTCTCCCTGCTCTCTCTCCCTCTCTCTCCTTCCTCTCTCTCCCTGCTCTCTCTCCCTCTCTCTCCCTCCTCTCTCTCTCCCTCCTCTCTCTCTCCCTCCTCTCTCTCTGTCTCTCTCTCTCTCCCTCCTCTCTGTCTCTCTCTCTCTCCCTCCTCTCTGTCTCTCTCTCTTTCTTTCTACCACATATTTCAACACCAATTAAGCATCAATCATTACTTCATGCTAAAGCTCACATAACTTCAGGTCAAAACTCTAAAGAACAACAAAAGCTTCTTCGACAACCCCCCCCCTTCAACCCCCCCCCCTTCAACATTTCGATCTAACACAGAGCTTACAAGGTGCCGTTTAAGTCACCTTCTAAAACAGAAAAGACAGGCAACCTGTCATCTCTAGTACCCATTTGTTGCCATATTCCAAATGTCTAGCAGACAGTCGAGACGTGATCGATCCTCTGACCGGTAATGTTCTTGAGCATGGCTGTAGCCGGAATGAAACCGCATGGAGCTGCCCGTCTTGTGGTGTAACGACTGTCTTCCTCCTGGGCACCGAGATGGGCCATGTTCGAAGCGCTGATAGTATATTTCCTTTAATACAGCAGAGCCTCAACATCTTATAGTGTAGAATAATAATAATAATAATAATAATAATAATAATAATAATAATAATAATAATAATAATAATAATAATAATAATAATAATAATAATAATTTATTATTGTTGTTATAATTATTATTATTATTATTATTATTATTATTATTATTATTATTATTATTATTAACATTATTATTATTATTATTATTATTATTATTATTATTATTATTATTATTATTATTATTATTATTATTAACATTTTCATTATTATTATTTTATTATTATATTGTTATCATCATCATTATTATTAAGATGAAGCACTAAAACCGTGCGGGTGACTGAGCTTACAGAGTGATGGAGGATGCATCTAATGTCCACCCTGACCTTCACGAGGCAGGTCAGGGAGGTGCCTCGGTGCCGGTGAAGATCCAAGGAATTGGAACCACTCTACACTTGCTTGGATCAAATCCCCAATTAAATCCCATTTTCAAGCTCTGTTATGACCCTTTGTGACATTTTTTTGGCCGTTGCCTCGTGAATATAATAATAATAATAATAATAATAATAATAATAATAATAATAATAATAATAATAATAATAATAAGGAGAAAAAGAAGAAGAGAAGACAACAATTTTAACAGCCATAATATTAAATTTAAAAACAGAGAGAGGCCAGTGTAGCATCATACCATCTGTTATTTAATAAGATTTACACACTTGTAAGTGTCTTCCGTCGACTCTGTTTTATACCTGGGTATGTACGAGTATATACACCTACAGTTGTATGTCTCTCAGTGTATATATGCCGAGAGGTGTATGTCTCTCAGTGTATATACACCGAGAGGTGTGTCTCTCTCAGTGTATGTACACCGAGAGGTGTATGTCTCTCAGTGTATATACACCGAGAGGTGTATGTCTCTCAGTGTATATACACCGAGAGGTGTATGTCTCTCAGTGTATATACACCGAGAGGTGTATGTCTCTCAGTGCATATAGACCGAGAGGTGTGTCTCTAAATGTATATATACCTAGTGGTGTATGTCTCTCAGCATATATATAACGAGAGGTATATGTCTCTCAGCTTATATATACCGAGACGTGTGTGTATCTCAGCGTATATATACCTAGAGGTGTATGTCTCTCAGCGTATATACACCAAGAGGTGTATGTCTCTCAGCGTATATACACCAAGAGGTGTATGTCTCTCAGCGTATATACACCAAGAGGTATATGTCTCTCAGCGTATATATACCGAGAGGTATGTCTCTCAGCGTATATACACCGAGAGGTGTGTCTCAGCGTATATGCACCGAGAGGTGTATGTCTCTCAGCGTATATACACCGAGAGGTGTGACTCAGCGTATATACACCGAGAGGTGTATGTCTCTCAGCGTATATACACCGAGAGGTGTGTCTCTCAGCGTATATACACCAAGAGGTATATGTCTCTCAGCTTATATATACCGAGAGGTGTGTCTCTCAGCGTATATACACCGAGAGATGTATGTCTCTCAGCGTATATACACCGAGAGGTGTGTCTCAGCGTATATACACCGAGAGGTGTATGTCTCTCAGCGTATATACACCGAGAGGTGTATGTCTCTCAGCGTATATACACCGAGAGGTGTGTCTCAGCGTATATACACCGAGAGGTGTATGTCTCTCAGCGTATATACACCGAGAGGTGTGTCTCAGCGTATATACACCGAGAGGTGTATGTCTCTCAGCGTATATACACCGAGAGGTGTATGTCTCTCAGTGTATATACACCGAGAGGTGTGTTTCAGCGTATATACACCGAGAGGTGTATGTCTCTCAGCGTATATACACCGAGAGGTGTGTCTCAGCGTATATACACCGAGAGGTGTATGTCTCTCAGCGTATATACACCGAGAGGTGTGTCTCAGTGTATATACACCGAGAGGTGTATGTCTCTCAGCGTATATACACCGAGAGGTGTGTCTCAGCGTATATACACCGAGAGGTGTGTCTCAGCGTATATACACCGAGAGGTGTATGTCTCTCAGCGTATATACACCGAGAGGTGTGTCTCAGCGTATATACACCGAGAGGTGTGTCTCAGCGTATATACACCGAGAGGTGTATGTCTTGCAGCGTATATACACTGAGAAACTACCTACATCTCTATTTTTAAGTCATGTCTTCTTGTCTGGTGGTGAAAGGTTACGTGCAGGCTTAATGTCCCCCGTAGTATAGTCGATAGGCTTTAAATCCCACATTAACCGACCAAGTTATAGCACTTCTACCCTTACAGGTTTAGCTCTTAGTTATGATTATAATAAAAATAATATAGCACTTCTTTTTAGTGATATGCTTGGAGGTTTACACCCTTGTGAAGGATGCCATTGCGCGAGCCTCTTGTTTTTCATTTGAGCCTTCTGCCGTAGGCAGGAGGCCTGTTATCTAGGCCTATTCGATAACATGCTAAGCAGGGCCATGCACCTCGTATGAACGAACGTAACGAAGATGACCCCAAAGATCTCACTTTCTTCTCGCATTTTCAGGTGAATCCTCTCCCTGCTGCCTCACAACTTAAACTGACTCAGCTTCCATGTTTTCTTCCCATTTTCGCTCTCAACTATGATCTGATAATGATCCAGGACGGACAGAAACGTTGTGTTATGTTTCGTCTCCTAAGGTCGGCTTGTTTGTGGACTATTCCAGCAACTGTGAATTTTATTCTCCTACTTTATTTTTTTTTATTGACCACATGAAATTATTAAAGAACGTTACTAACACTGCTGTGATTTTTATGCAAAGGTTCGGTTGTTTACTTATGCAGATGATCGTGTGATACTGAACAGTCAGGTAATCAACTGTTAGCTAATACAGAGGATAATGTGACATTCAGTAATTTAGTAATCAATTATTGGCTAATACGGTTGATCCGTCTCGGCGCTGTTACAATTCTCGAAGACTCAACCCTCACGGCAGGGTATGAAAATTCCCAGAATTTACCATGCGCTAAGTCCAGCCAACTTGTTCTGGCTCTGTCATGCATTAGGCTAGAAGATAACCATCATATTATATTCATTGAGAAGGGGAGGTGATAGGATTTCATTCATGGAAGGAAAAGGTACCTCCAGCCTCTCGGTTCAAGAGCCCTTCGCTGGCGTCAGGGTTTCTCCCTTGAAGGTATAACTAATAATAGATTCGTTGATTTATCACAGGGCTTTTTCCTTGCTTTTGTTAAATGACTGTTGTTGCTGTTTTAGTTTAGGTTAAGGGCTGCGACGGCTTGTGCCGCACGAGCACTGCTACAAGAAGTTTAGGTGTCTAGACGAACACTTAATTAACGCTTATATGCTGCCCAGCGTACCATACCACGGGCGGGATTGAACCAGCGGTCAGAGAGTCTCAAAACTCCAGACCGTCGCGTTAGCCACTGGACCAGCTAGCCACAAAAGATTCGTCCAACTAGGTATATTTCTACACCATAGGAAGGTTAGCATAGGCACCACTGTGACCACAGATGCAAGTGGTGCCTATGCTAACCTTCCTATGGTGTAGAAATATACCTAGTTGGACGAATCTTTTTGTGGCTATCTGGTCCAGTGGCTAACTCGACGGTCTGGAGTTTTGAGACTCTCTGACCGCGGGTTCAATCCCGCCCGTGGTATGGTTTGTTTGCAATCGTATCATTACGATTTCGTGAGTCCTGCCCAGCGTGCCCGTGGCACAGAGACACGAATACCTGGCACTTAGACTGGAACGACTGCCTCAAAGAAGTAGGACTGGAACACTATCTGGATGGTGTACTGTTGACATTATTTAAGAAAACGGAAATACGTTATTGCACAATCATTAACTCGGACACGGTTTCGCTCTCTTAGAGCTTTAACAAAGCTCTACAAAGCTCTACACAGAGTGAAACGTTATCCTAATGAAAGCAGATTGTGCAACATGTGTCTCGTCTGGAATGATTGGAACATGCAACTCACAGGGCTAGATTCTGACTGAGTCTGCTACGAGAATGATCAGGTAGGACGTTCCACCGAATCGAGCTACAACACCGGGTGTCGACCAGGTGTAACTGGGAGATGTGTGCTGTCGGCAAAATTAAGTCCAGTGCGAAGACGCACACACCTGGGCAACATACGGGAGACAACGATCCAAATGATGTTTCTACTCACCAAAAACATGTGCTGCTTCTTCACGATGCTTGTAGCTTGCTAAGAAACTTGGATATCCTCCCGACGAGCGCACAGATTTTGGTGTGTTACTACTCTTGTTGTGTTGGTTTGTCTCTCCTTTGTCACTGCTGTATTGGCTCAGTGATGTCTCTTATTTGTTACTCTTTATTTTGTTGGTTGATTGTGTTTGTTGTCGTTGTTAGACACTTGCCATTTCAGTTCACCGAAAAGAAATCTCACTAAGGAGAGGACTCTTATGACGAAGTCTCGGTCCGTCCTCGACTACTGTCAAGTCATGAATTGGGCGAGAGTTGTACAGAAGTCCTGAAGACAATGTGTTAGAGGGCAATGAAGAAGGAAGTAATAGTAGTTGTGGTGTTGGTAGTATTAGTAGAAGTTGTAATGATGTCGTGGAGATGAATTGTTCCAGCACCATTACTGTTGCTTTCCATACTTCTTCTTCGTCGTTTCAATGTGTTTTTCTACTTCTGCCAAGATTTTGGCCTAATTGCACGCGTGCGCGCGTGTGTGTGTGTGTGTGTTTGTTCATATTCATATATTTCCCTTTTTTTGTTTTTATTTTCGTCAGTAGGAACTGGGTTAACATTGTTACTACCTAACACTTTACATGCGGTGGAAGGGTATCCACTTCCCCCAAAGAATGTTTTAATGCAGTAAGGGATTTTAAAGGTAGCAGCCTCGTTTTGACGAAGGTTCTCACAATGTCTAAAACAGTAGGACAAAAGAATGCTGTACGGCTTCTGGAAGTTAATGCAGTCCACGCTAACAAATAACAATAAATCGTTTATTTCAATAATTTACGAAAGAAAGAAATATTTTTATTCGGAAAAAATATATTAATTTATTTCGCTTCTAATGTGAAGTAACTAATGTATTTATTTTTTAATTATGACTTATAGGGGTTTTATTTCCAACCTAGAATCATCCTTGAGGTCTACACGTCTTACACACACATTGTTCTCGTATTGTACACGTCTTGAACACAACCAACTGTTGTTTATTTTACCTTAAACAAGCCAAAATATATAATTTCGTCTTGTACACGTATTGCACTGGTATCGTATGCGTCTTATACACATCTTGAACCATCTGCTGTTTACCTCACCTTATACAAACCAAAATACATCATTTAGAACTGGGAGGGGAAATATGCTTTAGAAAACGTTATATCTCTGTATCATATAATTATTTTTTCACATCCTTCAGCTTGCAGAGAAAATTAGGCATAATTTATACATTATAAAGATTAATTAGAACATGTTTTTTCAATGTTTTGTTTAAGCTCAGCTGGAAGCTTAAGTCAGCTTAAGATTAATAGCAGCTTAACTCAGCTTAGGATTAATTTTTTATCTCTTTGCGGGACACAGTGTGCCACGTCTAATAGCAACTACAGTTAAAAAGAAAATATATATATCATAAGTCCAGACATTGTATGATATTTTCAGTCCTGATGTTAATATTTCTTCATTAGATTAAAAATGGAATTAAAAATTCCGGTTTTTTTTTTATTGGTGTTGATGTATTTTTCCTGGCAAGAAATGTTTATTTTGTTGATATTTGTAAGTGTTTGTATGTTTGTGTGTCAGTGTATATAAATGTTTGCAAGTGTTGGTAAATATGTGTCTGTTAAGTGTTTGCATGCGTTTTTAAGTGTTTGTATGTGTTTTAAGTGCTTGTATGTGTTTTAAGTGCTTGCATGTGTTAAGTGCTTACATGTGTTTTTAAGTGCTTGCGTGTGTTTTAAGTGCTTGCATGCGTTAAGTGCTTGCATGCGTTTTTAAGTGCTTGTATGTGTTTTAAGTGCTTGTATGTGTTTTAAGTGCTTGCATGTGTTAAGTGCTTACATGTGTTTTTAAGTGCTTGCATGTGTTTTAAGTGCTTGCATGCATTAAGTGCTGGCATGCGTTTTTAAGTGCTTGTATGTGTTTTAAGTGCTTGTATGTGTTTTAAGTGCTTGCATGTGTTAAGTGCTTACATGCGTTTTTAAGTGCTTGTATGTGTTTTTAAGTGTTTGTGTGTGTTTTAAGTGCTTGCATGTGTTAAGTGCTTGCATGTGTTTTTAAGTGCTTGCATGTGTTTTAAGTGCTTGTATGTGTTTTAAGTGCTTGCATGTGTTAAGTGCTTACATGTGTTTTTAAGTGCTTGCATGTGTTTTAAGTGCTTGCATGCGTTAAGTGCTTGCATGCGTTTTTAAGTGTTTGTATGTGTTTTAAGTGCTTGCATGTGTTTTTAGGTGCTTGCATGCGTTAAGTGCTTGCATGCGTTAAGTGTTTGCATGTGTTTTTAGGTGCTTGCATGCGTTAAGTGCTTGCATGTGTTTTAGGGGCTTGCATGCGTTAAGTGCTTGCATGTATTATTTGCTTGCATGATTTTTTAAGTGTTTGTAAATGTGTGTATGTGTTAAGTGTTTACAGGTGTTTTCAGGCGTTCATAAATATCTGAAGGTGTTTGTAAGTGTTCGGCTCAGGATTACAGTAAGTTACAGAATTTACTCTTTAGTCTCTAACTGTACTGGAAATATTTAGTCTCTTCAGAATTTATCGACAACAGACAAGTGCAAATGTTAACTGGAAGAATCTGAAAGTGACTCAAAAATAAAACTTTTTATGAAATTTGGTTTGTCTTTTATTGTTTTTTGAAATGCCTTTATCTTTCATGTAGCAATTTATTTTTTTTTTCATATAGTGTAAAGAAACCTGAAGAAGTCTTCTCTAGGCTGAGGGACTGACCACCTAAAATACTATATCCCCAAGTTGATGGACTGATACATCATCTTTACCTCTGTATTTGACTGAAGAAGCCTACTGTGTAGATGGTACTTTTCAGCAATACCCAACTGTTGCACCATCTGTTTTAGTCATCGAAACAAATGATTCCAGAATGCGTAATAGCACGACTACAAGTAACATTGTAACTGACTGAACTTAACCAGTGGCAAGACGAACCAAAAATTACAAAAGCCTTTACTCTCTTACCACTACAACAAGAATCTTATTAGACCAGCATAGTAGGTTAAAGCTTTCAGTATATATACGCTGAGAGAAATACTCCTTTCGACTTTAGTCTGGTTAAATATTATTTTTTTTAGAGTGTGTCTTTGTGTTCGTGTTCATCAAATCTCAGAACCAATTGTCTCCACGTTGATGACACAGGATCACACATGCCCGTTAATTGCTCAATCTCTAACTCCTCATCATCTCTCTCACGTCCTCCCTCCATGCCTTCCTGCGACATACTGCGCAAATCTTTCGCTGATTTATATGCCTTCGTGGTCAACTTGTGTTGCTTCAATCTTTCTACATGGCCAAACCAACTACTAAATGACATCCGGACTGCCTCCAGCCTCCTCCTTGCTGCAACATTCAAAGATCATGTTTTATTCAGAGAGAGAGAGGGAAACAGAGACACACAGATAGAAAAAGGGAGAGAGAGAGAGAGAGAGAGAGAGAGAGAGAGAGAGAGAGAGAACAGACAAACCTGCGGGCAGATTCAACACGGCAACACGCAATATAACAAAAATGGAACAAAGGAGAACTTTACACCTGGTGTTATTTAAGCCTCTTAAATTCCCTTTCAGAACAGAGAACAGCATAGTTAAATATTTTTGTGTCGGAGTGAGATACAGAGAGTGAAAAAAAAAAGTTGTGTGTGTGTTTGAAGCGCAAGCAAGCAGTTCATGGTAGATAACTACAGACCAGCGGTTAGTAAATAATACTCGCTCTATAGGAAACGACATACGCGTAAAACAATAGTCTCTCAGTAGCTGGCTGCCACTTGAAAACTGCCGAGATGAGGAACATAAGGCATTTTTTTATTTAACGCTTTCGAAAGACGGACTATATGCTTAAAAAACCCACTAATGTCACGTTAGGTGCAGCTGTTTCCATGTTTACTTAAAAACCACTGCAGTCACTAGCGATTACTGGCGACCACCGGATAGTTATCGTAACGTGTACACGCTTGTAGCGGACGTTCCGCTCACCTGTAAGAAAAACGTGCAAAGAATGTACAGTTTGTGACAATTTCTTAAATAAAAAGAGGTCTTATGATTGAAGGAAACGCATGAGGTTACCTTACCTGGAGGTTACCTGGAGGTTATTCCGGGGATCAACGCCCCCGCGGCCCGGTCCATGACCAGGCCTCCCGATGGATCAGGGCCTGATCAACTAGGCTGTTACTGCTGGCCGCACGCAGTCCAACGTACGAGCCACAGCCCGGTTGATCCGGCACTGACTTTAGGTATCTGTCCAGCTCTCTCTTGAAGGCAGCCAGGGGTTTATTGGCAATTCCCCTAATGCTTGATGGGAGGCTGTTGAACAGTTTTGGGCCCCGGACACTTATGGTGTTTTCCCTTAGTGTACCAATGGCGCCCCTACTTTTTATTGGGGGCATTTTGCATCGCCTGCCCAGTCTTTTACTTTCGTAGGGAGTGATTTCTGTGTGCAGATTTGGGACCATTCCTTCCAAGATTTTCCAATTGTAGATTATGATATATCTCTCTCTCCTGCGTTCCAACGAGTACAAGCCAAGTGCTTCCAAGTGTTCCCAGTAGTTAAGGTGCTTGACAGAACTTATACGTGCAGTAAAGGATCTCTGTACACTCTCTAGATCTGCGAGAGTGTACAGAGATCCTTTACTGCACGTATAAGTGAGGAGGGAGTGTTATGTTTTAATGCTGACTCCTCGTCCACAAAACTAGCTTTGACGCTCAGAATTCTGTGTAATGATGAAATAACTTGCAGGGTCGTTATTGGCTTGTTAACGATCGTAGATCTTGTTTGTAGGATCGTTGTTGGTTTATTAACGACCGTAGGTCTTGATTGCATGGTTGGTACTGGTTTGTTAACGACCGTAGCTCTTGCTTGTACGGTCTTTACCGGTTTGTTAACGACCATAGATCTTGTATGATCGTTAGTGGTTTGTTAATGACCGTAGCTCTTGTTTGTACGGTCTTTGCTGGTTTGTTAATGACTGGTAGATCTTGCTTGTACGGTCGTTACTGGTTTGTTAATGACTGAAGATCTTGCTTGTATGGTCGTTATTGGTTTGTTAACGACCGTAGGGCTTGTATGGTCTTTACTGGCTTGTTAACGACCGTAGCTCTTGCTTGTACTCTCTTTGCTGGTTTGTTAACGACCGTAGATCTTGCTTGTAGAGTCGTTATTGGTTTAATAACGAGCGTAGATCTTGCTTGTAGGGTCGTTATTGGTTAACGACCACAGAGCTTGCTTGTAGGGTCGCTATTGATTAACGACCACAGAGCTTGCTGGTCACATTCGTTATTGTTGTGTTAACTACTGCAGATCCTGCTTGTCAGGTCGTTATCGATTTGTTAACGCGGGTTGCTAAACGTAACACCTAATTAACTAAGAGGGAATTCTTAACTGCCTGAACGCCAATTATCATTCAGCGGCCACAACGGAGTGAAAAAAAAAAATACGTGAAGAAATTTGGAAACGAAGCAGTATGGGGGGTCGTTCGCGTTTACCTAACGACCCGTGGCGCAGTTGTCGAGTACTTCAGTGTGAGAAATAAGCCATAGACGACTAGTAAACAAGCGGGAGGGTCGTTGAAGGGTAGTTGTACGACCCGTGAGAGGCGTCTTACCCCTCGTTCACCGCCCGTCCTCTGAGCTGTGGGTCCTGATGGATTGTGAAGGATTGTTCCCAGCCACTCTCTCAAATTAAATTAAATCTCTCTCTCTCTCTCTCTCTCTCTCTCTCTCTCTCTCTCTCTCTCTCTCTCTCTCTCTCTCTCTCTCTCTCTCTCTCTCTCTCTCTCTCTCTCTCTCTCTCTCTCTCTCTCTCTCTCTCTGGTGGGAATTTTCATGAAAAATGGGAACAAGGGCACGAAAGAATTATTCTCACGCAGTCTTTTATGACCCATTCTGCTGCATATATTTTACTAGATGGTCTCAATTACTAAACAAGGACAACAAAATACAAATACAGTAATAAAAACAAGGGGGCATCGTCAACAACAGCAATAACAGTAACAAAAAATATTAACTGCAGTAAAAAAAAATCATCAAAACTAAAAAAGTTAAAAAATCAACGATACTAACAATAATAAAAAAAACAATAATAATGGCAAAAGCAACAATAAGAACAACAATAACTAACAATAGCAATAATTTAAACCACAATAACAAACGCATCATTAACAACATGAACAGTTTAAACCACAATAATAAAAGCATCAACGACAACACAACAACAGCAACAACGATAACAACAACAACAAGAATGATAAATTAACAATAATAACAAAAATCATCAGTATCACTAACAACAAAAGTAACAATGTCGACAGCAGCAATTTAAACTACAAAAATAATAGCATCGCAACAACAATTTAAACTGCAATAATAAGAGCAACAACAGCAATAACAAAAACAACAAGAGTAGCAATTTAAACTGCAATAATAGCAATATCATCAACAACAGAAACAACAGCAACTCAAACTGCAGCAGTAACGATAGCAATTCACCTAATCACGGAACTGGGCGAAACGTCACAACAAAAGCATTTGGTATGGTACTTCCTCGTGAGACATTCTCTGACCTGTGGCGTCCATGATAGAACCTCCTCAGTCTAGTTTTACATCTCTTACATACAACTGAAAAACAAATCGTATATTCTAAACAGCACGTTTAATTGGTGGTTTATACGTGCTGTTTAGTTTTCGATCGCATTTACGGAACCAGTCGCAGTATATAGAGGAGTTTTATAAAGATGATTGTACATGGCCTTCCATATGGAAGAGCTGCGAGTATAGGAGCTGAGAAGACATCATCACAACGTATGAAATACTCAGAGACATGTTGAGAGAAAATCCACATGTTGGCACTGAAACACATGAAACCATATGTTGGCACTGAAACACATGAAACCACATGTTGGCACTGAAACACATGAAACCACATGTTGGCACTGAAATACATGAAACCACATGTTGGCACTGAAACACATGAAACCACATGTTGGCACTGAAATACATGAAACCACATGTTGGCACTGAAACACATGAAACCACGATGTTCTCTCAGCACTGTCCAGTGTTCACCACGCTTCAAGAACATCATTCACAGACATATACAAAGTTGACAGATGCAGATTATGCGATAATTTGATTATATGATTTGGTATGAAAGAGAACGAGAGAACAACCAGAGAGCAGAACTTACGAAAAGAGCCAAAGGGACATGAGAAAGAATTCTTCCAGTACGAGTTTAGGGAACTAATGGAACACGTTAGAAGAGATGTAACATTGGCCAACTCAATACATGAATCCAGAAGTTCATGTGAGGGTGAAGATGATAACATGTGCAATATCTGCGCATCTTTACTGACGAAATGTTTAGCATCAGTAGCAGCCTTTCTATTTACGTTCTGGATAAGACATGCGTGCAACTGTTAGGTATCTTTATTCCGAAACGTTTAGCCTACGCATTAAGTTTCTTCAGTATATTACAGAGGTGAATAATGTAAAGACAGCAGAAGCAGTGGGGAAGATGTGATCAGTCGATCATCCTTGAAGAAGTAGTTCTGAAGTGGTCAGTCCCTCAGCCTGGAGTTGTTTTCAACTTCGTAGTTTTAAACAATATTAATCGCATTGCGTAGTAAAACTTTTCGGAAAAAAAGACACCTGATTGTAGCACGTTTTCTTATTTATCTACTGATCAGCACTGTTATATTCACGTTTTTTTTTTTTTTTCAATTAAATACAGAAGCGTGAGGATGGAGACTTATATACTGGCAATTGAAGAGAAGTGCAACAGTTGAAGACGCGGGCATAAGTGGGCGGGATCCATTAGTGGAAGAAGGCCACGTTCACAGGTTGGTAAAAAAGTTGTAATTACAGAGTAAACTACTGACTCCGGCCATACAATAGAGCGGAAAAATAATGTAAGGGATCTGGGAGTAGTAATGTCTGAGGATCTCACTTTCAAGGATCACAACAGTGCCACGATCGCACGTGCAAAGAAAATGATAGGATGGATAATGAGAACTTTCAAAACGAGAGATGCCAAGCCCATGATGATCCTTTTCAAATCACTTGTTCTCTCTAGGCTGGAATACTGCTGTACATCTCCATTTAAAGCAGGTGAAATCGCAGATCTAGAGAGTGTACAGAGATCCTTTACTGCACGTATAAGTTCTGTCAAGCACCTTAACTACTGGGAACGCTTGGAAGCACTTGACTTGTACACGTTGGAACGCAGGAGGGAGAGATATATCATAATCTACACTTGGAAAATCTTGGAAGGAATGGTCCCAAATCTGCACACAGAAATCACTCCCTACGAAAGTAAAAGACTGGGCAGGCGATGCAAAATGCCCTCAATAAAAAGTAGGGGCGCCATTGGTACACTAAGGGAAAACACCATAAGTGTCCGGGGCCCAAGACTGTTCAACAGCCTCCCATCAAGCATTAGGGGAATTGCCAATAAACCCCTGGCTGCCTTCAAGAGAGAGCTGGACAGATACCTAAAGTCAGTGCCGGATCAGCCGGGCTGTGGCTCGTACGTTGGACTGCGTGAGGCCAGCAGTAACAGCCTAGTTGATCATGCCCTAATCCATCGGGAGGCCTGGTCGTGGACCGGGCCGCGGGGGCGTTGATCCCCGGAATAACCTCCAGGTACAGAGATTGAATGGGACGTTGGGTAAGCTGCTCCATTTAATAGGAGACCAAGAGCTAGAAATCAAGACTCCTATATCACAATTAGGTGATTTAAGTAAAATTCACTTATATAATACTCGGTGTGACGGTAGTGTTTCGCCCACTAGTGGTTTAATAAACCTAAGTAATTTACACATGGTGGCGTGTTGTTAATCTTGGTTTAACAGGGTTATCAAAGTTTATTCCTTTGATAACAATGATAATGGGTTGATTGAATATTTTTGTTAGTGGGATGGCTTTGACACGGACCTGCCAGTGGGCTTGCTGCAGTGTTCTCCTTTCATATGTTGTTAATAGCTAAACGTAAATAATCTCTTCATAATAACCTGCTAACTGGTACAGTAAATCACCGTTTGTCAACACATTATGGATTTCCCTCTGGTAGATGTGTTGTGTTGATGCCTGAACAAGGATGACTAGCCAGAGATATTGATGAATTTCATTATAATATCCGTGAAGGAGTGGTAACAAATCCTAAGTATTTTTCTGTTACGTTGTTATGGTCGCGGTGTTTCCTTACGGTAATTCAGATTATAATTTGAGTTACTCTTCCCATGCAGTCTCTCATTTATGGCTAGACGAATTTTTTTCTTGTTATGTTGGATTCTTAGAGCAACTCATCGGTGACGCCGTTTTGCTTACAGCCGAAAAATCCTAAGCTCGATTCATGGACCGGCGAAGCTTAAGGGGCACGTCAGTTCCCCTGTTTTCTGATATGTTATTTTTTCCCTATAATCTACCTTGTCCATAATTACTATCGCATTTGCTTTGTCTGCTTTGGTAAGGTGAAATCTAGGATCTTTCCTTAATTCATGGTATAACTTAACAAATCTTAACAAAGAGATTCTACGCTTCACCTTACGATAGCAAAGTAAATGCGATGGTAATTATGGACAAGATAGATTATAGAGTGGAAAATAAACATGATATTAGAAGACAGGGAAACACACGCGCCTCTTAAGATCAAGTTATGCATACACTCTTGACTGTCTATGTGTAAGCCGACTGTTGTGGGTTGCATCCAGTGGAGAATTCTTACTCTAGTGTGTCAGAGGCTCCACTTCTTCTGGATGTCATATCCTGGACAAAATACCATGGTGTGTAAACAATAAAAACCTTTGGAAGTTTTCAAGTGTAAACTATAAGGTATTCGTGCAGTGTTGTGCTTCTAATGATAGTGATGAAATAAGTTAGACAAGAATGTGTAATGTTACCATGGATGTTTAATGTTTTTTATAGAGACTTTTAAAACAAGTGAATATCTGAAATGATGCTGACTTCCTGGACAACAAATCTGATACATCGTTCGAGTTTTTATAGTTTCTGTTTGCTGATGACACAGTACTACTGGAAGACTCGGAAGAGAATGTGCAGAAGTTGGCGGAGAAGTTTGGAAAAGTGTTTTTAAAGGAAGGAACTTGAGGGAGAATGCAGAATGAATATAATAAAAGATTGGAGATTGCGTTGGTAGGAAGAGTATGAAGGAAGTTAATGTATTTCGATTCATGGGAAAGAGTATATCAACAAATGGCTCGATGGAAGATTATTTAAATCACAGTGCAGAGATATGAACGAATGCTGCAGGAAAGTTGAGAAATATGTGAAAAATGAACGTCAACACATGCAAGCATAAATGTGTATCAGAACGTATTGGTGCTGACGTTTTTTGCGTTAATGCGATGAGTGGTCTTTGAATGTAGCAGCGGGGTGGCCAGAAGCGGTGGAGAGATCGTAACCGAGTTAAAACTGCGGTGTGAATACTATACACAGAATATGCAATGAAGAAATTAGATGACATAACAGAGAGCGAAAGAGAGGTTGTTAAGATAGTTTGTTCATGAACAAAGTCGAAGCGGGGTATGTTGACCAAGAGAGGGTATAAATCTTGGACGGACGGAAGTGTAGCGGACGTCTCAGGAAGGGAAGAGGACTATGTGAAAGAGGTTTTGAGTTTCATCTGCTTGAACCTCCAGCAAGCACGTGTGAGCGTGTTAGATCAGGGTAGCCGGGGGTTCAATAGACACCTAATGCAGTGAAGTTTATTAGAGCAATGTTTCACTCACGACTGGGCTTTACAAATGCCGCCCTTATTCGGTATACATCAGGGTAAGCGGGAGTGGCTTGGGGGTTAGACGTGCTGTTGGAGTGTAAGTATGGTACGGTCTTTGATGAGATTCAGAAAAATTGATTAGCCGAACTTGAATTTTGGAGATGGGGAAATACTACACCTGCACTTTCTAAGACGATCAAGATGTGTCGCTTCAGTGGACCGTCCTTATTTAACAGTCATAGATGGTGATTTATAATTTTTATTTTATTTTATTTTGGGTCACCCTACTTTGGTAGGAAACGATTTCTTCTGATATCTCCCATCTCTTCAGCTTCTCATGCCTCCCTCCCTGCCCCCCCCCCCTCAGCTCCTCCCCATGATGGCTCGTCTGCCTTCCTGCACCCAGTCCGAGTCTCTTCCATGCTTTATTGATCGTCAAGCAACTCTCTCTCTCTCTCTCTCTCTCTCTCTCTCTCTCTCTCTCTCTCTCTCTCTCTCTCTCTCTCTATCTATCTCTCTCTCTCTCTCTCTCTCTCATCTCTCATCTCTCTCTCTCTCTCTCTCTCTCTCTCTCTCTCTCTCTCTCTCATGCCCTCTTCCATCCTCTTGCCTGCAGATAACGCTGACGAAGTGAAAGATAAAATCACAGATGGTGCTGATAAGTAGGAAGGAAGCGAGAACGAGAGATAATTAAGTAAACGAGACAGTAGAGAATTGTCACTAACTGCCTGTAATAATTTGTATAGCATTACATTAATGCATTATGGAATTGCATTATATATATATATATATATATATATATATATATATATATATATATATATATATATATATATATATATATATATATATATATATATTAAAAATTTAATTCGTAGTTCAATGAGGAAACAATTCACTGGAGTGGTAGGGTATCGAACCGACTTTCTGGTGATGCTAAAAGTGATGTTCCATATCATTACCACTGTACCACAGATGGATACAGGAACGCTTCACCTAAAACAATGGGAGGGCTTGTGCTGCCCATTGTGTTCAACACACTTTTTCTATACATATGGTGAATCCCCGACTCAACCAGCAGGCAGCGGCAAGTCTAGCTTCTGTTCTCTCAGTGTACTGGGAATAAGATTAATTGAACTAACTTGGGTGTTCACTCGGGTGCTCGGGCCTTTGCCTTGTTACATTACCTACTGATTATTGACTCATGAAATCCAATAATGCAAATGTAAACACGTCACGGGTCGGAGGGTGCGTACCCATGGTACGCTTGTGTGTCGTTATAAAACTAGCAGGCCGGTGGATAACGCAGTGGACTGCTGACTCTAGGGCTAACTTGTCATGGGCTCTCACCCCACCTTCGGTGAGTTGACTACTGATTATGATATATTCGCAAGAGTGCTCAATACGTTTCGTATTGCTGCACCGGCTCTCCTGGTGGTGTTTGTTATTCTTTAGTGGAGGCTGTCTTAACCTCGCTTCCTGACACTTTTAGTGTGACTCCATCATTCCTTAATTAAGGCTCTTTCCTAAAGACAGAAACACAAGTGGCTGATAAGTGTGAAGGTTTATCACCCCATGAGCTGATAAAGTTCCATACAGCAAAGCTGTTTACCAATAAAGGTGTCAATTTGTCTTCCCAAAATTCCTTGCATAACCAGACGTTTCAAAAGTGTACGAAGTTATATATACATACATATATATATATATATATATATATATATATATATATATATATATATATATATATATATATATATATATATATATATATATATATATATATATGCAATAAGATCACAGTAAACAGGTGATTTCAGAATATGCAAAACAACCACTCTGAAAGAATAGAGAAATTCCAAGCGCTTTCGTGACTACTCACATTATCAAGGAACTATGAAAGTAAAGCATCAGAGAAGCTATATAAGGGGTCTGGTCGGCACCTCACTATCAGATCCCACAACGGTTTAAACACGTGACGCGCGGCGAGCCAACTTGGAAAGGTCCTTGGCACAACTCACCCCACAAACTATTCTACCCAAGAAATAAGAAATTTTAAAGATTATTTGTCCAGTGTATTATTCCTCGCATCAAGATAGAGTCAAACTGTCTGTTTTCTCATCAATGTTTCTGAGAGCTTTACGAATTTGTAGTCCTGAGTTCATAGATGAGGAAATATCCAAAATTTATGAAATAGGTAATGATTTAAAATACCCAAGAAATGTAATTGATAAATCTTTTAAAGTTGCCAGAAATACTTTTTACAATCCAAAAAGGGACAACCAGCCTTATTCAAATAAAAATATGTTGGTTCTCCCTTACCATGAAAACTTGGTTGATATGCCTTCTCTTCTTAAGACTTTTAATATTAAAGTTGTATTCAAAAATCTCGATACAGTAAAAAAACTTTTGATAAAGAATTCCCCCCAAAATGCTGATGGATGTGTCTATAAGATTCCTTGTAAAATTTGCGATAAAGTTTATTACGGTCAAACTGGTAAAAATCTCGAACTAAGATTAAAACAACATAAATATAGCATTAGAACTGGACAAGATTCCAATGCTCTATTTATTCATGTAAGAGATTTTAACCATCCAATTGATTTTCAAAAAGTTGAGAAAGTAGTATCAAGCAAGTCCATGGTCGACAGGAATATAATTGAATCTTGTTTCATAAAAAGCAGTTTTGACAATAATATGAATATTTCCTTTGGTTTATATAAATTAGATCCATTTATAATTAATAGAATTTGGGAAGAATTTAATAATACACTGGACAAATAATCTTTAAAAATTCTTATTTCTTGGGTAGAATAGTTTGTGGGGTGAGTTGTGCCAAGGACCTTTCCAAGTTGGCTCGCCGCGCGTCACGTGTTTAAACCGTTGTGGGATCTGATAGTGAGGTGCCGACCAGACCCCTTATATAGCTTCTCTGATGCTTTACTTTCATAGTTCCTTGATAATGTGAGTAGTCACGAAAGCGCTTGGAATTTCTCTATTCTTTCAGAGTGGTTGTTTTGCATATATATATATATATATATATATATATATATATATATATATATATATATATATATATATATATATATATATATATATATATATATATATATATAATATTGTGCCGAATAGGTAAAACTCGTCAATTAGCAAGAACTCATTTAAAATTAAGTTCTTTCTAAAATTTTCTCTTATACGTTTAAAGATACAATTTTTTCCATTTATGTTATTATAAAAATTATTAATTTTGTACCAAAAGAACCTTAGAAAACTTACCTAACCTTATTATAACAAGCTCAATTTAATTTAGCCTAATTCAGCTAAATATATTTTAGATAAGTTTACTGTAATTTAATAATAAACAAACACAATGAAATATTTTTTGTTACGTTAGGTTCAGAATGATTTTTTTGCGAAATTATTGAATTCACAAATTTTTGCTTGTTTTATTCGGCAATACGTCATTTCACCCAGTCTTTTTTACGGAAGGGGGGGTGAATTCTTTTTCCCATCTTGTCTTGTTTATAAAACCCCTCATCCATTGGTAGCTGTTTTTTCTACAAGCATTTTTTCCCCTTGATCTCTGCTCCTTTGTGCATTAGTCTTTGTCTTTCGAAATCAGTGGTTGTTTTTCGCCTGTGGGACGGAGGATCGAGCCTCTACCATTCTTTGCATATTATAATTGATAATCATGGGGGAGCGCTAAACCCGTAGGATTATACAGCGCACGTGGGAGGGGGGAATGGAAGGCATTCAGGTTCAATTCAGGGAACCGGAGCACAGATCCAATGCCCTAGATCAAGAGCCCCTCACCAGCGTCAAGGAACCTCCCTTGAGGGGATCCACTCTTTGCAGTGAATGATCATTCACATGTAAATAACAAAATTCTTCTCTATGTTCCGAGTCAGTCATGAATTTAATCTCGTTTGGTGTGACGTCCGCTCTCTTAACATGTTGGGTTAGAAAATCCCTCATTACTAAGTTGTGGAATTTTCCCTTCCGAAGATCCAAGTGACCTACTCTCCACAACAGTGAAAAAAGATATACTCTTTGCTCGTTGTAGAGCTTTATAAAGCTCTGCCCCTTTACCGGGCAGGTCCATAAGTTTATTGGCCTCAGAGAGCGAAACATTTCCTAATTATGTGCTTCGTTGTGTGTTTCCATCGTCTCCCTAGTCTGCCTACATAATGAAAATCTATCTCTAAGTAGTTTCTTTACCACCCTCTGCAGCCCTTTCCACTTTCTCTATACCTATTACACTGTTAGTGTTGTATCTACGTGTGTGAGCTTAATGTTTATGTTGCATTGTTAGTGTTGTGTCCACGAGTATGAACCCAATGTTTATGTTACATTGTTAGTGTTGTGTCCACAAGTGTGAGCCTAATGTTTATGTTACATTGTAAATGTTGTGTCCACTAGTGTGAGCCTAATGTTTATGTTACATTCTTTGTGTTGTGTCCACAAATGTGAGCCTAATGTTTATGTTACATTGTAAATGTTGTGTCCACGAGTGTGAGCCTAATGTTTATGTTACATTGTTAGTGTTGTGTCTACGAGTATAAGCCTACTATTAAAGTTGTTTACAAGAGAGGAAACATAGATTATCATTATTCCTTCCTTATGGTTACTCCCCTTTCTTCATAATTCGCATCATCATCATCATCATCATCATCATCATCATCATCATCATCATCATCATCATCATCATCATCATCATCATCATCATCATGCATCGTCACTCGTTCATCTTCGTAGTTCGAAAGAAAATTTTCGGCACTAATATCAATATTGAAATTAAAGAAAAAGGTCGACGAGAAGAGGCTAAACTTGATACTTATTCAGAGTAAAACAATTTGAAGATAAGGATTTTTAATTTCTGTTCGGCCCTTATTTCGGCTGATCTCTCACTCTTAATTAAAATTTATTGGAATTATGCCTCGATATATTTATTTTCATTAATTTACCTTACAATTCCGATTTCTTTCCACAGAGTGTCATGATTTCGAACACAAATCGTGAGTTGAAATCTCTTTGTGAAACTCTCCTATAAATTATAATGCATAATAATTAGGTATTCGGCTAGCTAGTTCAAAAATTATGAACTACACCAGGGTAATTATGACCCTTGTGCAGTCTTAATGACCATTGTGTAGTCTTAATGACCATTGTTTAGTCTTAATGACCCTTGTGTAGTCATAATGACCATTGTGTAGTCTTAATGACCATTGTTTAGTCTTAATGACCATTGTGTAGTCATAATGACCATTGTGTAGTCATAATGACCATTGTGCAGTCTTAATGACCATTGTTTAGTCTTAATGACCATTGTTTAGTCTTAATGACCCTTGTGTAGTCATAATGACCATTGTTTAGTCTTAATGACCCTTGTGTAGTCATAATGACCATTGTGTAGTCATAATGACCATTGTGCAGTCTTAATGACCATTGTTTAGTCTTAATGACCATTGTGTAGTCATAATGACCATTGTTTAGTCTTAATGACCATTGTTTAGTCTTAATGACCATTGTGTAGTCTTAATGACCATTGTGTAGTCTTAATGACCATTGTGTAGTCTTAATGACCATTGTGCAGTCTTAATGACCATTGTTTAGTCTTAATGACCATTGTGTAGTCATAATGACCATTGTTTAGTCTTAATGACCATTGTTTAGTCTTAATGACCATTGTGTAGTCATAATGACCATTGTTTAGTCTTAATGACCATTGTGTAGTCTTAATGACCATTGTGTAGTCTTAATGACCATTGTGTAGTCATAATGACCATTGTGCAGTCTTAATGACCATTGTGTAGTCTTAATGACCATTGTGTAGTCTTAATGACCATTGTGTAGTCTTAATGACCATTGTGTAGTCTTAATGACCCTTGTGTAGTCTTAATGACCATTGTTTAGTCTTAATGACCATTGTGTAGTCATAATGACCATTGTGCAGTCTTAATGACCATTGTGTAGTCTTAATGACCATTGTGTAGTCTTAATGACCATTGTGTAGTCTTAATGACCATTGTGTAGTCTTAATGACCATTGTGTAGTCTTAATGACCATTGTTTAGTCTTAATGACCATTGTGCAGTCTTAATGACCATTGTGTAGTCATAATGACCATTGTGCAGTCTTAATGACCATTGTGTAGTCTTAATGACCATTGTGTAGTCTTAATGACCATTGTGTAGTCTTAATGACCCTTGTGTAGTCTTAATGACCATTGTGTAGTCTTAATGACCATTGTTCAGTCTTAATGACCTTGTGTAGTCTTAATGACCATTGTTTAGTCTTAATGACCATTGTTTAGTCTTAATGACCATTGTTTAGTCTTAATGACCATTGTGTAGTCTTAATGACCATTGTGTAGTCTTAATGACCATTGTTCAGTCTTAATGACCTTGTGTAGTCTTAATGACCATTGTTTAGTCTTAATGACCATTGTTTAGTCTTAATGACCATTGTTTAGTCTTAATGACCATTGTGTAGTCTTAATGACCATTGTGTAGTCTTAATGACCATTGTGTAGTCTTAATGACCATTGTGCAGTCTTAATGACCATTGTGTAGTCTTAATGACCATTATTTAGTCTTAATGACCCTTGTGTAGTCTTAATGACCATTGTGTAGTCTTAATGACCATTGTTTAGTCTTAATGACCCTTGTGTAGTCTTAATGACCATTGTTTAGTCTTAATGACCATTGTTTAGTCTTAATGACCATTGTTTAGTCTTAATGACCCTTGTGTAGTCTTAATGACCATTGTGTAGTCTTAATGACCATTGTTTAGTCTTAATGACCATTGTTTAGTCTTAATGACCATTGTTTAGTCTTAATGACCATTGTTTAGTCTTAATGACCATTGTTTAGTCTTAATGACCATTGTTTAGTCTTAATGACCATTGTTTAGTCTTAATGACCATTGTGCAGTCTTAATGACCATTGTGTAGTCTTAATGACCATTGTTTAGTCTTAATGACCATTGTTTAGTCTTAATGACCATTGTGCAGTCTTAATGACCATTGTGCAGTCTTAATGACCCTTGTGTAGTCTTAATGACCATTGTGCAGTCTTAATGACCCTTGTGTAGTCATAATGACCATTGTGTAGTCTTAATGACCACTGTTTAGTCTTAATGACCATTGTGTAGTCATAATGACTACACAAGGGTCATTAAGACTACACACTTGTGAGTGTATGACTGGTTCTTGTGAGTGTATGACTGGTTCTTGTGAGTCTATGACTGGTTCTTGTGAGTGTATGACTGGTTCTTGTGAGAGTATGACTGGTTCTTGTGGGTATATAACTGGTTCTTGTGAGTGTATAGTTGGTTCTTGTGAGTGCATGACTGGTTCTTGTGAGTGTATGACTGGTTCTTGTGAGTGTATAGCTGGTTCTTGTGGGTATATAACTGGTTCTTGTGAGTGTATAGTTGGTTCTTGTGAGTGCATGACTGGTTCTTATGAGTGTATAGCTGGTTCTGGTGAGTGTATAGCTGGTTCTTGTGAGTGTATAACTGGTTCTTGTGAGTGTATGACTGGTTCATGTGAGTGTATAGCTGGTTCTTGTGAGTGTATAGCTGGTTCTTGTTGTGTATAGCTGGTTCTTGTGAGTGTATAGCTGGTTCTTTTGAATGCATAGCTGGTTCTTGTGAGTGTATGACTGGTTCATGTGAGTGTATAACTGGTTCTTGTGAGTATATAACTGGTTCTTGTGAGTGTATAGCTGGTTCTTGTGGGTATATAACTGGTTCTTGTGAGTGCATAACTGGTTCTTGTGAGCGTATAGCTGGTTTTTGAGAGTGTATAGCTGGTTCTTGTGAGTGTATGACTGGTTCTTGTGAGTGTATAACTGGTTCTTGTGAGTGTATTGCTGGTTCTTGTGAGTGTGTAGCTGATTCTTGTGAGTGTATAGCTAGTTCTTGTGAGTGCATGACTAGTTCTTTTGATTGCATGACTGGTTCTTGTGAGTGTATAACTGGTTCTTGTGAGTGTATAGCTGGTTCTTGTGAGTGTGTAACTGGTTCTTGTGAGTGTATAGCTGGTTCTTGTGAGTGTATAGCTGGTTCTTGTGAGTGTATAGCTGGTTCTTATGAGTGTATAACTGGTTCTTGTGAGTGTATGACTGGTTCTTGTGAGTGTATAGCTGGTTCTTATGAGTGTATAGCTGGTTCTTCTGAGTGTATAGCTGGTTCTTGTGAGTGTATAGCTGGTTCTTATGAGTGTATAACTGGTTCTTGTGAGTGTATGGCTGGTTCTTGTGAGTGTCTAACTGGTTCTTGTGAGTGTTTGACTGGTTCTTGTGAGTGTATGACTGGTTCTTGTGAGTTTATAGCTGGTTCTTGTGAGTGTATAGCGGGTTCTTGTGAGCATATAACTGGTTCTTTTGAGTGCATGACTGGTTCTTGTGAGTGTATAGCTGGTTCTTTGAGTGTATAGCTGGTTCTTGTGAGTTTATAACTGATTCTTGTGAGTGTATAGCTGGTTCTTGTGAATATATAATTGGTTCTTGTGAGTGTATGACTGGTTCTTTTGAGTTTATAGCTGGTTCTTGTGAGTGTATAGCTGGTTCTTGTGAGTATATAACTGTTTTTTTTTTTGAGTGTATAGCTGGTTCTTGTGAGTATATAACTGGTTCTTGTGAGTATATAGCTGGTTCTTGTGAGTGTATAGCTGGTTTTTGTGAGTGCATGACTGGTTCTTGTGAGTGTATAACTGGTTCTTGTGAGTGTACAGCTGGTTCTTGTGAGTGCATGACTGGTTCTTGTGAGTGTATAGCTGGTTCTTGTGAGTGTATAGCTGGTTCTTGTGAGTGTATAGCTGGTTCTTGAGAGTTTATAGCTGGTTCTTGTGAGTGTATAACTGGTTCTTTGAGTATATAACTGGTTCTTGTGAGTGTATAACTGGTTCTTATTGCTGGAGTAGTCGGCTAAAAATTTGTTAGGTAAGTTAGTAACGTAAAGATAGTGAAGATAGTAACAAGATAAATATAATGATACTTTAGCCTTATCTCTCTTTTATCTCTGTCTCTCGTCTCTCTAATCTCCACCATACACAACCATACACCGATTAAATAACTCATTCAACAGCAGTGTTCTCCCATATATATATATATATATATATATATATATATATATATATATATATATATATATATATATATATATATATATATATATATATATTTATATATATTTATATATATATGCAGAATAACTAATGTGAAATAATAGTAAATTTCAAGCGCTTTCGTGACTTCTCACATTATCAAGGAACTATAAAAATTAAAGGTTAACAGAAAGGCATATAAGGAGGAGACTACACCTCGCTGCTACCCCACAACAACATCTGACTTTTCATGATGATGTAGGTAGGTAGGTAGTCAGTGATCCCTGAAACACAGCTTATATTCTACCCAAAAAGACTGTCTAATGGGGAGGACGATGTTCGTGAGTAATGATGTGTATGCATGATGTTGTTAACGTCCTTGCGTGATGCTGACGTTCGTGCGTGATGTCCCCGGTGATAGGGGATGGTATCCGTGGATGACGTCCCCATCTCAAGGACACGCACGCACGGGTATCGATCTCCCACAGAGGTGACACAGCGAGATCTGACGGAAGGCGTTCGATCTCTCTCTCTTTCTCTCTCTCTCTCTCTCTCTCTCTCTCTCTCTCTCTCTCTCTCTCTCTCTCTCTCTCTCTCTCTCTCTACGTATGTACGTATGTAGCGCAGTGTTGTTATTGATATATATATATATATATATATATATATATATATATATATATATATATATATATATATATATATATATATATATATATATATATATACATGTATATATATATATATATATATATATATATATATATATATATATATATATATTCCTATAGTTTTTATTTTCTCTTAACTGCCATTGTTGTTTATAAACTTCTGTTTCTCATCTGCTGATGAGATATAGCTTTGTACATTTTCATTTTGTTATTGACTTAGCTTCTACTGGCTACTACACAGCCATATTGGGAAGGTGACAGTGAGAGACCTGGTAACAAGACTGCGGAAGGAAGGATGAAAACTCACGAGGAATAACAAGGATGAGGTAGAAGAAGAAGAAGAAGAAGAAGAAGAAGAAAGAGAAGAAGAATGAGAATACCAGTTGTAGTAATAAGGGTAAATCACATTTCAAGAGGATGGAGAAGCAGGTAACTCCATCCTCTCAAACACGAGACTCAAAAAGGAACAAAGAAAGCCTGCAGCTGAGCTAATAGCCCCATGCTAGGAAAGCAAAAAATAAAAGCTAGTAAAGAGAAAGTTAGAAGATAGGAAAGCCGAATGAAATACAAAAGACATGTAAAGAAAAAAGGTGAGGAGAAGGGAAAGGTTAGGTCAAGTCACGAGTGTTCTGAAGACAAGAGAGCACTGGACAATGTATTGAGAAAGGCAAGCATCCCCTGAACCAAAGCCAGGGCTATGATTAAAGTTAATTATGTTGTGTATAAGGGCTGGTTCAACAATATTGTGTTAAGGCTGGAAGAAGGGTAGGTAGCAGAGGACAAGTTTATAGGCTGACCATAATCTCTAACTTGACAGAAAATAGTCTTGTTGGAGTCGGCTAGACGAAGACTTCGGTTATAGCCTTTCTCTCTTTTTCTCTTTCTATCAGAAAGAGCGCGGTCACTTTCACCAAATTATTGGATATTGAGGACGAAGAGCAGGAAACGGAGTAGATACAGGAAATATTTTAAAGACAGCAATTATATAATTGATAAATAGCTTAGTTTTCGAAATTGGTTGCTCTGCATTACGTGGCTATCCTCATCTACATCTTTTACAAGGTTAAAGCAAACACTAATAATGGTATAAAGTTTGGCTTTCATACAATAGCTTTAAAAATATTTCACTTTATCCCAGCTTATCGATATTCACAAAACCTTTCCAGCTACAAGAACTAGTTATGTTTACTTAACATACTCCATCACGCAGGATGATTTTCATATCATACTCCATCACGCAGGATGATTTTCATATCATACTCCATCACGCAAGATAATTTTCATATCATACTCCATCACGCAAGATAATTTTCATATCATACTCCATCACGCAAGATAATTTTCATATACTCCATCACGCAAGATAATTTTCGTATCATACTCCATCACGCAAAATGATTTTCATATCATACTCCATCACGCAAGATGATTTTCATATGCTCCATCACACAGGACAGTCCCTCAGTCATACTTTATCAAATATTATGTTTTAACCTATCATACTCCATCGTTCAGGATGAATTTCCTATCATATTCCAATATACTGAATGCGCCTAAAAGAGCTTTCAACTGAGGTAAAGAAATTAGTCAACCTGAGCAAAGAGATTTTAGGAGGAGGAGAATATTTTCAATCGTTGGGTAAACAATAAGAACAACTCTCAAGTAACAGCGCACCAATACTGGGATAGTAAGTCCCTTGATCCGTTATAATATTTCCACAATTAGCTTAACACAACAAAAGTAGTTACATTTTTTCGGCATATAAGGCACATGATCATTTGAGACATGTAAAACGATTTTTGCCAAGCAGTTGTAACGTAACGTTAGTAAACAACTGCTAAAGCGTAACATAACTCCTACAATTGACCCTGACCTTGAGCATATAAGGCTCAGGTTGATTTTCCAAGACCTTGTGTTGGAAAAAAAACACGCCTTATATGCCTAAAAATACAGTATTATCTTATATTTAAGACCCATCGACTGTTTGTGGATCAACAAATGCCGATATTCCCTTGTACATTTATCATCAAAAATATTTCATTCACAAGAATCAGAACCAAACTCTCATTGTTCGTAAATATGTTCACCTATGCTTCAATTTACGTTTCGCACGTAAACTTTTAAAAAGGTGTCATGACATACCCAGTGTTGAACTTAACCTTGGATAACACAGTAAGGTTAAACGCTTGCTGGGTTAATTAATGGAATTTAAAGCCTGTCGACTACACTAGAGTCATTAAGGCTGAACATAACCTCTTTTGCCACCAGACAAGAACGCTATATCCTCTGTAACAGGGATTAAAGTATTACTATTATTATTATTGTCATAACTAAGGGCTGAACCCACAAGGATCGTACGGCGCTGCAGGGGATTAAAGTAATCTTTCAGCATATAACGAGCTGAAAATATCTAACCAAGACAGGACTCGCATTATTAGGTTCAAGTCGGAAAAAATGTACGTTCAGAAAGTGTATGTATGTGTATACTCACCTAGTTGAGGTTGCAGGGGTCGAGTCCTAGCTCCTGGCCCCGTGTGTGTGTGTGTGTGTGTGTGTGTACTCACCTAGTTGACTCACCTAGTTGAGGTTGCGGGGGTCGAGTCCGAGCTCCTGGCCCCGCCTCTTCACTGATCGCTACTAGGTCACTCTCCCTGAGCCGTGAGCTTTATCATACCTCTGCTTAAAGCTATGTATGGATCCTGCCTCCACTACATCGCTTCCCAAACTATTCCACTTACTGACTACTCTGTGGCTGAAGAAATACTTCCTAACATCCCTGTGATTCATCTGTGTCTTCAGCTTCCAACTGTGTCCCCTTGTTACTGAATCCAATCTCTGGAACATCCTGTCTTTGTCCACCTTGTCAATTCCTCTCAGTATTTTGTATGTCGTTATCATGTCCCCCCTATCTCTCCTGTCCTCCAGTGTCGTCAGGTTGATTTCCCTTAACCTCTCCTCGTAGGACATACCTCTTAGCTCTGGGACTAGTCTTGTTGCAAACCTTTGCACTTTCTCTAGTTTCTTTACGTGCTTGGCTAGGTGTGGGTTCCAAACTGGTGCCGCATACTCCAATATGGGCCTAACGTACACGGTGTACAGGGTCCTGAATGATTCCTTATTAAGATGTCGGAATGCTGTTCTGAGGTTTGCTAGGCGCCCATATGCTGCAGCAGTTATTTGGTTGATGTGCGCTTCAGGAGATGTGCCTGGTGTTATACTCACCCCAAGATCTTTTTCCTTGAGTGAGGTCTGTAGTCTCTGACCCCCTAGACTGTACTCCGTCTGCGGCCTTCTTTGCCCTTCCCCATTCTTCATGACTTTGCACTTGGTGGGATTGAACTCCAGGAGCCAATTGCTGGACCAGGTCTGCAGCCTGTCCAGATCCCTTTGTAGTTCTGCCTGGTCTTCGATCGAGTGAATTCTTCTCATCAACTTCACGTCATCTGCAAACAGGGACACCTCAGAGTCTATTCCTTCCGTCATGTCGTTCACAAATACCAGAAACAGCACTGGTCCTAGGACTGACCCCTGCGGGACCCCGCTGGTCACAGGTGCCCACTCTGACACCTCGCCACGTACCATGACTCGCTGCTGTCTTCCTGACAAGTATTCCCTGATCCATTGTAGTGCCTTCCCTGTTATCCCTGCTTGGTCCTCCAGTTTTTGCACCAATCTCTTGTGTGGAACTGTGTCAAACGCCTTCTTGCAGTCCAAGAAAATGCAATCCACCCACCCCTCTCTCTCTTGTCTTACTGCTGTCACCATGTCATAGAACTCCAGTAGGTTTTTGACACAGGATTTCCCGTCCCTGAAACCATGTTGGCTGCTGTTGATGAGATCATTCCTTTCTAGGTGTTCCACCACTCTTCTCCTGATAATCTTCTCCATGATTTTGCATACTATACATGTCAGTGACACTGGTCTGTAGTTTAATGCTTCATGTCTGTCTCCTTTTTTAAAGATTGGGACTACATTTGCTGTCTTCCATGCCTCAGGCAATCTCCCTGTTTCGATAGATGTATTGAATATTGTTGTTAGGGGTACACATAGCGCCTCTGCTCCCTCTCTCAATACCCATGGGGAGATGTTATCTGGCCCCATTGCCTTTGAGGTATCTAGCTCACTCAGAAGCCTCTTCACTTCTTCCTCGGTTGTGTGCACTGTGTCCAGCACTTGGTGGTGTGCCCCACCTCTCCGTCTTTCTGGAGTCCCTTCTGTCTCCTCTGTGAACACTTCTTTGAATCTCTTGTTGAGTTCTTCACATACTTCACGGTCATTTCTTGTTGTCTCTCCTCCTTCCTTCCTTAGCCTGATTTCCTGGTCCTTGACTGTTGTTTTCCTCCTGATGTGGCTGTACAACAGTTTCGGTTCAGATTTGGCTTTCGCTGCTATGTCATTTTCATATTGTCTTTGGACCTCCCTTCTTATCTGTGCATATTCGTTTCTGGCTCTACGACTGTTCTCCTTATTCTCCTAGGTCCTTTGCCTTCTATATTTCTTCCATTCCCTAGCACACTTGGTTTTTGCCTCCCTGCACCTTTGGGTAAACCATGGGCTCATCCTGGCTTTTTCATTATTCCTGTTACCCTTGAGTACAAACCTCTCCTCAGCCTCAGTGTGTGTGTGTGTGTGTGTGTATGTATGTCGTGCCAAATAGGTGAAACTTCCTATTCTGGCTTAAATAGCAACACTTTTTTTGCCGAATAAGGCAAGCGAAAATTTGTGTACGCAATAATTTCGCAAAAATCATTTTGAACCTAATTAAAAAAAAAGTATATTTCATTGTGTTTGTTTATTATTAAATTATTGTAAATTTATCTAAAATATATTTAGTTCGATTATACTAAATTAAATTGATCTTGTTAATAATAATAATAATAATAATAATAATAATAATAATAATAATAATAATAATAATAATAATAATAATAATCTTTATTTCTACAAGTACATGTACAAGGCATACAGTCCTAGCTGACATCAATGACATACTACTATATAGAATGCCTCTTGTTATGCTCTCAGAGCATTTCGGGCAAATTAGGTCAGTTTTGCCCCAGGATGCAACCCACACCAGTCGGCTAACTCCCAGGTACCCATTTTGCTGATGGGTGAACATACACAACCGGTGTTAAGAAACACGCCCAATTTTTTAACCCTCGCTACGAATCGAACCCAGACGTTTGCCGTGTGAAGCGAGAGATTTGGTAAAAAATTATTAATTTTTACGTTTATATATATATATATATATATATATATATATATATATATATATATATATATATATATATATATATATATATATATATATATATATATTAACAAGTCGGCTGTCTCCCACCGAGGCAGGGTGACCCAAAAAGAAAGAAAATCCCCAAAAAGAAAAATACTTTCATCATCATTCAACACTTTCACCTCACTCATACATAATCACTGTTTTTGCAGAGGTGCCCAGAACACAACAGTTTAGAAGCATATACGTATAAAGATACACAATATATCCCTCCAAACTGCCAATATCCCAAGCCCTTCCTTTAGAGTGCAGGCATTGTACTTCCCATTTCCAGGACTCAAGTCCGGCTATATAAAATTAACCGGTTTCCCTGAATCCCTTCACTAAATATTATCCTGCTCACACTCCAACAGCTCGTCAGGTCCCAAATACAATTCGTCTCCATTCACTCCTATCTAACACGCTCACGCACGCTTGCTGGAAGTCCAAGCCCCTCGCCCACAAAAGCTCCTTTACCCCCTCCTTCCAACCTTTTCGAGGACGACCCCTACCTCGCCTTCCTTCCCCTACAGATTTATACGCTCTCCATGTCATTCTACTTTGATTCATTCTCTCTAAATAACCAAAGCACCTCAACAACCCCTCTTCAACCCTCTGACTAATACTTTTATTAACTCCACACCTTCTAATTTCTACACTCCGAATTCTCTGCATAATATTTACACGTTAATATATAGTATATATATATATATATATATATATATATATATATATATATATATATATATATATATATATATATATACATATATGTATGTATATATATATATATATATATATATATATATATATATATATAATATATATATATATATATATATATATATATATATATATATATATATATACATATATATATATATATATATATATATATATATATAGATAATGGGAGCCCTTTGATTGAACTTTGTATAGAAAGGGGTTTAGTTATAGGTAATACATATTTTAAGAAAAAGAGGATAAATAAGTATACACGATATGATGTAGGGCGAAATGACAGTAGTTTGTTGGATTATGTATTGGTAGATAAAAGACTGTTGAGTAGACTTCAGGATGTACATGTTTATAGAGGGGCCACAGATATATCAGATCACTTTCTAGTTGTAGCTACACTGAGAGTAAAAGGTAGATGGGATACAAGGAGAATAGAAGCATCAGGGAAGAGAGAGGTGAAGGTTTATAAACTAAAAGAGGAGGCAGTTAGGGTAAGATATAAACAGCTATTGGAGGATAGATGGGCTAATGAGAGCATAGGCAATGGGTTCGAAGAGGTATGGGGTAGGTTTAAAAATGTAGTGTTAGAGTGTTCAGCAGAAGTTTGTGGTTACAGGAAAGTGGGTGCAGGAGGGAAGAGGAGCGATTGGTGGAATGATGATGTAAAGAGAGTAGTAAGGGAGAAAAAGTTAGCATATGAGAAGTTTTTACAAAGTAGAAGTGATGCAAGGAGGGAAGAGTATATGGAGAAAAAGAGAGAGGTTAAGAGAGTGGTGAAGCAATGTAAAAAGAGAGCAAATGAGAGAGTGGGTGAGATGTTATCAACAAATTTTGTTGAAAATAAGAAAAAGTTTTGGAGTGAGATTAACAAGTTAAGAAAGCCTAGAGAACAAATGGATTTGTCAGTTAAAAATAGGAGAGGAGAGTTATTAAATGGAGAGTTAGAGGTATTGGGAAGATGGAAGGAATATTTTGAGGAATTGTTAAATGTTGATGAAGATAGGGAAGCTGTGATTTCGTGTATAGGGCAAGGAGGAATAACATCTTGTAGGAGTGAGGAAGAGCCAGTTGTGAGTGTGGGGGAAGTTCGTGAGGCAGTAGGTAAAATGAAAGGGGGTAAGGCAGCCGGGATTGATGGGATAAAGATAGAAATGTTAAAAGCAGGTGGGGATATAGTTTTGGAGTGGTTGGTGCAATTGTTTAATAAATGTATGGAAGAGGGTAAGGTACCTAGGGATTGGCAGAGAGCATGCATAGTTCCTTTGTATAAAGGCAAAGGGGATAAAAGAGAGTGCAAAAATTATAGGGGGATAAGTCTGTTGAGTGTACCTGGTAAAGTGTATGGTAGAGTTATAATTGAAAGAATTAAGAGTAAGACGGAGAATAGGATAGCAGATGAACAAGGAGGCTTTAGGAAAGGTAGGGGGTGTGTGGACCAGGTGTTTACAGTGAAACATATAAGTGAACAGTATTTAGATAAGGCTAAAGAGGTCTTTGTGGCATTTATGGATTTGGAAAAGGCGTATGACAGGGTGGATAGGGGGGCAATGTGGCAGATGTTGCAAGTGTATGGTGTAGGAGGTAGGTTACTGAAAGCAGTAAAGAGTTTTTACGAGGATAGTGAGGCTCAAGTTAGAGTATGTAGGAAAGAGGGAAATTTTTTCCCAGTGAAAGTAGGCCTTAGACAAGGATGTGTGATGTCACCATGGTTGTTTAATATATTTATAGATGGGGTTGTAAGAGAAGTAAATGCGAGGGTCTTGGCAAGAGGCGTGGAGTTAAAAGATAAAGAATCACACACAAAGTGGGAGTTGTCACAGCTGCTCTTTGCTGATGACACTGTGCTCTTGGGAGATTCTGAAGAGAAGTTGCAGAGATTGGTGGATGAATTTGGTAGGGTGTGCAAAAGAAGAAAATTAAAGGTGAATACAGGAAAGAGTAAGGTTATGAGGATAACAAAAAGATTAGGTGATGAAAGATTGAATATCAGATTGGAGGGAGAGAGTATGGAGGAGGTGAACGTATTCAGATATTTGGGAGTGGACGTGTCAGCGGATGGGTCTATGAAAGATGAGGTGAATCATAGAATTGATGAGGGAAAAAGAGTGAGTGGTGCACTTAGGAGTCTGTGGAGACAAAGAACTTTGTCCTTGGAGGCAAAGAGGGGAATGTATGAGAGTATAGTTTTACCAACGCTCTTATATGGGTGTGAAGCGTGGGTGATGAATGTTGCAGCGAGGAGAAGGCTGGAGGCAGTGGAGATGTCATGTCTGAGGGCAATGTGTGGTGTGAATATAATGCAGAGAATTCGTAGTTTGGAAGTTAGGAGGAGGTGCAGGATTACCAAAACTGTTGTCCAGAGGGCTGAGGAAGGGTTGTTGAGGTGGTTCGGACATGTAGAGAGAATGGAGCGAAACAGAATGACTTCAAGAGTGTATCAGTCTGTAGTGGAAGGAAGGCGGGGTAGGGGTCGGCCTAGGAAGGGTTGGAGGGAGGGGGTAAAGGAGGTTTTGTGTGCGAGGGGCTTGGACTTCCAGCAGGCATGCGTGAGCGTGTTTGATAGGAGTGAATGGAGACAAATGGTTTTTAATACTTGACGTGCTGTTGGAGTGTGAGCAAAGTAACATTTATGAAGGGATTCAGGGAAACCGGCAGGCCGGACTTGAGTCCTGGAGATGGGAAGTACAGTGCCTGCACTCTGAAGGAGGGGTGTTAATGTTGCAGTTTAAAAACTGTAGTGTAAAGCACCCTTCTGGCAAGACAGTGATGGAGTGAATGATGGTGAAAGTTTTTCTTTTTCGGGCCACCCTGCCTTGGTGGGAATCGGCCGGTGTGATAATAAAAATAAAATAAATATATATATATATATATATATATATATATATATATATATATATAGATATGTCGTGCCGAATATGTAAAACTGGTCAATTAGCAAGAATTCACTTAAAATTAAGTCCTTTCTAAAATTTTCTTTTAGACGTTTAAAGATATATTTTTTTCATTATTGTTAATGTAAAAATTTTTAATTTTGCACCAAAAGAATCTTAGAAAACTTACATAACCTTATTATAACAAGCGCAATTTATTTTAGCCTAACCCAACTAAATATATTTTAGATTTGTTTACAATAATTTAATACTAAACAAACACATTGAAATGTATTTTTTTCGTTAGGTTCAGAATGATTTTGGCGAAATTATTGCATACACAAATTTTCACTTGTCCTATATGGCAAGATGAACGTTGCTATTTAAGCCAAGATCGCAAGTTCTGCCTATTCGGCACGACATATATATATATATATATATATATATATATATATATATATATATATATATATATATATATATATATATATATATATATTCAACAAACCGGCCGTATCCCACCAAGGCAGGGTGGCCCAAAAAGAAATACGAAAGTTTCTCTTTTTAAATTTAGTAATTTATACAGGAGAAGAGGTTACTAGACCCTTGCTCCCGGCATTTTAGTCACCTCTCACAACACGCATGGCTTACGGAGGAAGAATTCTGTTCCACTTCCCCATGGAGATAAGAGGAAATAAACAACAACAAGAACTAGAAAGAAAATAGAAGAAAACCCAGAGGGATGTGTATATATACTTATATATGCTTGTATGTGTATGTGTAGTGTGACCTAATTGTAAGTAGAAGTAGCAAGATGTACCTGAAATCTTGCATGTTTATGAGACAGAAAAAAGACACCAGCAATCCTACCATCATGTAAAACAATTACAGGCTTTCGTTTTACACTCACTTGGCAGGACGGTAGTACCTCCCTGGACGGTTGCTGTATACCAACCTACTACGTAGATATATATATGTATATATATATACATATATATATATATATATATATATATATATATATATATATATATATATAGATAGAGAGAGAGAGAGAGAGAGAGAGAGAGAGAGAGAGAGAGAGAGAGAGAGAGACAGACAGACAGACAGACAGACAGACAGAGACAGACAGACAGACAGATATATTTAAGTGGAACAAACGCCTGAGTTAGGGTCACTGGAGCGAGAACCTTGGGTAGCTTTAAAAATAGGTTGGACAGGTACATGAGTGGGTGTGGGTGGGTGTGATTTTCACTGGGTTCCCATATAAACTAAGAGTATAAATAACCACGATCAATTTAATTTTTCTTTGCGCTTATTTTCTAATCGTAACCTAACTGTGCGTCTTTCAGTACAAGGAACCTGTGGAAAAAAGTCACTTTATCTGACTTTTTTGGGTTATAGGTATTCTACATATATACTACTATGTATGGTAATTTATTAACTGTATTTATATGTACCTGTACCTGAATAAACTTACTAACGCAGAACCCTAAGTAATTGAATACAGAACCCCAAACTTAGATGAAAATAAGTGACTTTTTTTTGGTGGGTTTTTTTTCCTAGGTAATTTGCTCATATATTATATGTAAGAAAATCTTAACCATCCAAAAAATTGTGTAAATGTGCCTGAATAAACACACTAACTGGCTTACACAGAATGAATAAATAACAATGAGGTCCGTAATTCGATCCCCGGTACAGATGGAAGCATTAGGACGTGGTCACGTAGCAGTAAATAGGTACCTGGGTGTTAGTCGACTGGTGTGGGTCGCATCCTGGGGACAAAATTAATCTAATTTGCCCGAAATGCTCTGCATAACCTGCATAACAAGCGGCTTTGTATACAGTATGCCACTGATGTCAGCTAGGTCTGTGTACGTTGTACATGTACTTGTAGAAATAGACATTATATTACAGTATACTTGTACAGTGGACCCCCGCATAACGATTACCTCCGAATGCGACCAATTATGTAAGTGTATTTATGTAAGTGCGTGTGTACGTATTAGCATTATAGTGTTTCTCAGTTTTCTTAAGGCACCCTTAAAAGATTAACAAAAAACGCACCGAACTTGCGTAGCGCTTCAGAAAATGTTACAGACTTGATAGATAACTATGAAAATGTGTGTTTTGTAATGAATTCTTAACCCAAGGGGGTTGGTAATCCAGTGTGGCTTATAAGATTTGGATTTTTAGCCCGGGGGATTAAGTGCGTCATCGGGGACTCTTGTCTTATTTCCATTGGGGGTCTTTTAATTTTATCCCCCCAGGATGCGACCCACAAGTCGACTAACACCCAGGTACCTACCGCCCACAGGATGGGTATGGGGTACATAATAAACATATAAAACTAAACTAACTGCTAGGTGAACCAGGACAGCAGGCCATAATTTATAATTATAATCGTGGGGGAGCGCTAAACCCGTAGGATTGTACAGCGCACGTGGGGGGAATGCAAGGCATTCAGGCTCAATTCAGGGAACTGCAACACAGATCCAATTCCCTAGATCAAGAGCCTCACCAGCTTCAACGAACCTCCTTTGAGCGGGAAAACATGTCCAACATTTCCACTCGTGCCGAGGATCGAACCAAGACCACTCACTATAAGATAAGATAAGATTTCGTTCGGATTTTTAACCCCGAAGGGTTAGCCACCCAGGATAACCCAAGAAAGTCAGTGCGTCATCGAGGACTGTCTAACTTATTTCCATTGGGGTCCTTAATCTTGTCCCCCAGGATGCGACC
>NC_091292.1:11223708-11338708 GCF_038502225.1 Cherax quadricarinatus | reverse complement strand
CTAAGTTGACACAAGTGAAAACTATGTTGATTGAGAGCAAAAAGCTTGTGAAAGATGCTAAAGCTAACTCAGTCATATTTTTATACAAAATATGAATCAAAATATTGATTGAGACATAGCTAACATAATCCATTACGCAAATTCAGGCTACAAAAAAAATAGTCTATGACGGAAACCATCCCAGATTTTAAAAAGTCCGAAAGATAAGGATGGGTTTAGCACTTAATGATTATAATAATAATGAAATTATAATGGGGGCGCTAAACCCTTAGGGATTATACATTGCCTGTTCGGGGGGGGGGGAGGATGGAAGGTATTAAGGCTCAATTCAAGAGCCCCTCACCAGCGTCAAGGAACCTCCTTTGAGGGGAATAATAATGAAGATACGGGGGACCGGACGCAGTCATGAGCACAGTGATAGCCATAATTCTTAAGATTGTTACAACAAGAGTTCAGGTCATTTGACCTGTTCTCAAATTCATATACATTAGCCTGGTCATGGACCGGGCCGCGGGGGCGTTGATCCCCGGAATAACCTCCAGGTAACCAGGTACTCCTCAGTTGCTTTCTCCAGTGCCTGTCAAGATGTGGTAACTTACCTACTTGTGGTTGCAGGGTTTAGTCAAACTTCTAGCTCACAGCCTTTTAACAAATACGACTGAATTCACTAATTCCCTGTCTCAGCCTCGGGAGTCTTGCACATATTACATTCTTCTTAATACTGTATGTAAAATCTACTTCCGCGTCCTTTCATTATCACTTATAAGTCTTTAACTTCGATCTACGCTCGCTTGTTCCTGATCCCTGCATCTGTCCCTTTCTTTTCTATTAAGCACTTGAAGCATCTAGTACATTGTTTTCACGTCTTGCCCAAACATTCTAGCCATCAGTAATCAGGTTCAGTTCTTTCAGTCTCGGTTTCCGGGACAAAACTTGAGTCACCGAAGATATGCACGACCCTATGCTTACCCCCAGGGCGTTTTTTTTCGAAGCTTGCAACTCATGTCCTCCACATAGCTGGGTAATGGGGTTTAAGAGGCACGTTAAGTTCCCCCGTCTTCTAATAACATGTTCATTTTTCCACTCTAATCTACCTTGTCCATAATTACTATCGCAAAGCTCAGACCTCTACAACACAATTGTTCTCAAATATTCGTTAAGTTATACTACGAATTAAGGAAAGATCCTGAACTTCACCTTACGAAACAGACAAAGCAAATGCAATAGTAATTATGGACAAGGTAGATTATAGTGCAAAAATGAACATGTTATTGGAAGACGGGGAACATACATGCCTCTTAAAGCCTATCCACTACACTAGGATCATTAAGGCTGTACCTAACCTTTTCACCACCAAACAAGAATACTTTAATCCCTACAATAGGTAGAGTGAACCAGAGAAAACATATTCATTATACATTTACTAGCTGTCTTACTGGAAGTGACATCAAAATTAACATGACCCTTTGAACCGCAAGGGGCTCGGGAAGTAATCAGATTTGAGTCAAGGAAGGGGAAGGTAGCCCCGACTCTTTAAATCAAGATATATACTCTAACACAGCTATAAAAACATCGGTGCACATCAATGGTGGAATACAGTTTCAACAAGTTTATTAATAAGATACCATACACGATTTATGGTGTAGTATTGGGAAGTAAAGACGTTTCGTCCACATCATTTCATGAGAAATGATCATGTCCCTGGTGAGCGAAACGTCTTCTCATTAAAATACCATATATTCTGATTTACCAAAAAGAAAAGAAAAAAAAAGTACCCGCAGTTACTATAGTGTTAATCTTAAAGGTTAAGACAACTTCCTCTGTATGAGCTCTTATGTGTTGAACAGCATTTATTTCTACAATAGACCTCGGGGTTTCCAGCATCAAGGGAAAGCAAACGTATTTAAATTATAACACAGCTATATAACTAACAATTTTCTCATGGCACTACACGTGCACAGAAAATAATTTGTTTCGACAGGATACCGCTGTGTTGCCAGCATCAAGACAGAGAGAGTGACCTTTATCCCCGAGGCAAGTAGCTGTAAATGTGTGAGTGGCTGCAGCCAAGGTTAACCTGTGTAGCATGTGGAATCTCACTCCCAAACACCTTCCTGCTGACTCCCTTTGTAATGAAAGTATTTATGGAGAATTGGTGAACACATGAGGCTCAGACACCGCCTGGGGAATGGGAGGTAATCAGGTCAGATCCCGGGAAGGAAAGGGTAGCTCCAATTATTCTTGGAACAAGAGCCCAATGGAAATAAAGTCCCTTTTGACTTTTTGGGGGGTTATCCTAGTAATTTATACATGTTGCTTTGTATGATAATTGTAATCACCTAAATCCGTATAACTACTTATGTGTACCTTTACCTAAATAAAGTTACTTACCCTTGAAAGATTTGTAATAAAAAATTCCGAGTACATGTATTATGCTTAATTTTAAAACTTTGACTTCTTAAATGCTGTAATTATCATCATTATTATATTCATCGGGATGCGTTGGTCGTAAACCACAACACCTAGTGATTGGGAGGGATATGGGCAATCATTTCATCCAAGGAAACCTAGGGTAACTCTAGTCCCTCAGAACAAGAGCCTTTCACCAACATCAAGGCACCAACCAACCTTGAAGGATCCGTGTGCTTGGCATCTCAAACTCCTTACAAAAAATTTTTTTTGAAATATCACTGCGTTTTTAAAACGGTATTTCTAACAATTCAAAACCTCTAACATCATACATCTAACATATAAAAATCATAAATTACCCTAAAAAAAATCCCTGATATGTGCATGTTTCCCAAGGAACGCTTCCTTAAAAGAAAATTAATAAAATAATGCAGCCATTTCCAAGACTTTCACTCTCCAATCCTGAAGAAATATCACCATTGTTCCTGAAGCACTGCCTTATTTACACGCTTGGGAACTGCTGTATCATTTTTTCATGGTCACTTCAAATTTTGTTTATGAGCAAAACTCGTGGAAATCCGAAATAACTGCGTTAATTTAACATGTATGATCATTCAGTTGACATTTTATCATGGCCACCGAGTATAACAACAAACTGGCATTTTCTCTCACCTTCAGTAACATTTACAAACACTACAATCACAAGAGCACCAAACAAACATAGCTTCATCGTTCTTTGAGCCATTATCACGATTATATTAACCGGGGAACACGAGAAATATGGTTACACTTGGAGCACCGAGGTTTTCACATGCTTGTGCTGGTGTCCATTTGTGCTCTGGTTGAGATCTCCACCATATGGCTGCGCCTCTGAACTTTTCTCAAAATATTTCGTATTATTACGGATTTCGTTTGTACCATTAATACCTTATTTGCTAATATGAGTTAAATGTCTTGTACATTTTGTTTACCCAGAGCCTCCAGAAGTGAGAGTAGCTTTTTGCTATAAAATAATCTCACTTTAATCTGCTTTATGTTTTAACTTAATGTCTTTGAATTTAGGGTTGAACGAAATGATGTGAAGAAGGTCGTCTGAAGGTAAGACTGATGGAGAAGTGACTTCAGTGAGTAAGATGGTAGAAAACGAGAAGTTGTCGTTGCAGGGGGTAACTATAAGTAAGTCAGTAAATTCAGGTAAAGGCGCACATAAATACGGTAACAATAATTATCATACATAGCAGCATATGTGTAGATTATCTAGCATAACCCAAGACAGTCAGACAAAGTGACTTATATCCTTTCTAGGTGTGTTTTGTTATATCCGCGAGAAAGTTCATACACCTGCGGAATGGGAAGTAATCAGGCTTGATCCGTTGTATAATGTACTTATAGAAATTAAGATTATTATTATTTTTATTATTATGAGTCCATTAGCAACTAGTACCCCTGAGGGTCCGGGATCGATTCCCGGCAAGGTTTGAAACATTGGGCATGTTCCTTACACCGGTTGCCCATGTTCACCCATCAGTAAAGTGGGTACCTGGGTACTCACCTCACCTGATTGTACTCACCTAATTGTGGTTGCAGGGGTCGATACTCAGCTCCTGGCCTCGCCTCTTCGCTGAGTGCTACTAGGTCCTCTCTCTCCCTGCTCCATGAGCTTTATCATACCTCGTCTTAAAGCTATGTATGGTTCCTGGGTGTTAGTGAACTGGTGTGGGTCGCATCCTGGGACAAAACTGACCTAATTTGCCCGAATTGCTCTGCATAACAAAGGGCTTTCTATACAGTAGTATGTCATTGATGTCAGCTAGGCCTGTATACCTTGTACATGTACTTGTAGAAAATAAAGGTATTATTATTATTATTTATTTATTTATTTATATGAACAGACAGTGATCACAGCTGGAGAAATAGGAGTTAATCAGGTTTGATCCATGAAAAGGGAGGGTAGCTTCAATTCCTTTTATCAAGAGCTCTTTGCCAGCATCAAGGTACCCCTGGTACCTGACGATATCTTTGTACAGTATCTTATAGATCAGGGTACCCACATTAAGAGACTGATTTCCATTTTTTCCCTAGAGCAGGGTACCATGAAGAACGAGAATAATCTACATGACATTGTACAAGTGCTAGACATAAGGCTCTGTCTGACTTTTTGGGGTTATCCTATACAATTAATACATATGTTACTAGGTATAATAATTGTACTTATGTGTACCTGTACTAAAAAAATAATAAAGGAATTTCCCAGATATTTCACTAAAGATACTGAAGTGATGGGTTCCCCATTATACTGTATATTAAAAGTATTTACCCCTTTCAATTTACTTTTCGTGCTCGAGAGTATAGCTTCTACTTTCCCGAAGTGTAGCGATAGTTTGTATGCTAACCATCTGCTGCAGGACTTTAGTTCCATTGATAGTACATTAGCTGCATCGTGTGAGTCTTTACCTGAGCATTGTCATCTGTATAAAACAGAAATTCACACTTGACACTGATTGGCATGTCATTCACATACAGAATACTCCCTCGGGAAACACCACATGCTATTGGCAGGGGTTCTCATTCTGTATTATTGACCCCCACAATTTCTATTGACCTTGACATCCTACTTAGTTACCAATCAAGTTTCGAATCTTACTTGAGGACTCAAATGTAGTTCGGGAATCTCACAGGAATTTTGACCCCAGACTTGCAAAAGGTATTCGATACAGTTAATGATAATATATTTTGTAAGAAACTACAAGCTATCCACTTAGGTTCTGTAGACTGGTTTAAGTCTTAAATGATCGACGGAAATAAATTGTCAAGGTCAATTATATAGAATCAGACCCCTTGTTAATAACCTGTGGGGTTTCCCAGGAAAATGTTCTGGGTTCCATACTGTTTCTGTGTTATATAAATGATATGCCTATTGTACCTCTCGGTCGTTTCTTGTGAGCTCCCCATCACCCTTCCTCAGTCTGATTACCTGGTCCTTGACTGTTGGTTTCCTCCTGATGTGGCTATACAGCAGCTTCGGGTCAGACTTGACTTTCGATGCTATGTCATTTTCATATTGTCACTGAGCCTCCCTTCTTATCTATGCATATTCGTTTCTGGCTCTTCGGCTAATCTCTTTATTTTCCTGAGTTCTCTGTCTTCTGTACCTTTTCCATTCTCTAGTACACCTAGTTTTTGCCTCCCTACACCTTTGGGTGAACCAAAGACTCGTTCTATTCTTCCCATTATATCTGTTTCCCTTGGGAACAAACCTCTCCTCTGCCTCCTTGCATTTTGTTGCCACACAGTCCATCATTTCTTGTACTGGTTTTCCTGTCAGTTCCCTCTCCCAGTGAATGTCTTGCAGGAAGTTCCTCATGCCTGAGTAGTTCCCCCTTTTGTAGTTTGGTTTTTCCCATCCTATTCCTGCTACTCTCTCCACTTGAAGCTCAACCATGTAGTCAAAGCACAGAACCACATGATCACTAGCTCCTAGGGGCCTTTCATACATGATATCCTCGATGTCCAAACTACTCAAGGTGAATCCAAGGTCCAGTCTTGCTGGATCATCCTCACCTCTCTCTCTGGTAGTGTCTCTAACATGTTGGTGCATGAGGTTTTCCAGTACCACATCCATCATCTTGGCTCTCCATGTTTCGGGACCCCCATGGGGCTCCAGGTTTTCCCAGTCAATCTCCTTGTGATTGAAATCACCCATAACTAGTGTGCTCTTCTGGCCACCTCGGCTAGTGTGTCGACCATTGCTCTGCTGCTCTCATCGTATTCTTCTCTTGGCCTCCTGCAGTTCTGTGGTGGGTTGTACATTACTGCAATTGTATGTAAAGACTCACACGATATAGCTAATGTACTACCATAGGAGCTAAAGTCTTTCATCAAATGGTTAGACAACAAACTACTACTACACTTAGGGAAAACAGAAGTCATACACTTTGACACAAAAAAAGTAACTTTAAAAGGATCATTAATTTTACTGTACTGCTTAAAGCGGAACACATCACACCAGTACCTTTAGTGAAATACCTAGGAATACCCTGTGATCCTTGCATGTCAAGAGAAGTGACAGTGAGCAAAGTAATTAAAAAAAAAAGGCCAGGTCTGTTCATACAGATTAATCTTCTTCATGGTACTCTCTAACCAAAATTTTAGTTAGCCTACAAATTACTGTGAATAAAATGATAAGGTTCATCCTGGGCCTGGGTCCAAGAATATCTCTCAGCAAATTTTATCACGGTTAGGAACGAAAACCAGTATCATCCGCCAGGTGGCTGACTGCAGCAGCAGCAGTGCCTTGGGCGGCCGCCAGGTTAAGATAAGATTTTGCTCGGATTTTTAACCCCAGAGGGTTAGCCACCCAGAGTATCTCGAGCAAGACAGTGTGTCATTGAGGGAATGTGTCTTACTTTCATTGGGGTCCTTAAATTTTGTCCCCCCAGGAAGCGATCCACACCAGTCAACTAACACCTAGGTACCTACTTACTTGCTAGGTGAAAGGAACAACAGGTGTAAGGAAACATGCCCATTGTTTCTACCCTCCCCGAGGATCGAACCACTGACACTCATTGTGTGAGGCGAGAGTGTTACCTACCAGGCCACGGGATATCCGTGGTTGCTGACTGTAGCAGCAATGCCTTGGGCGGCCGCCATGTGGCTGACTGCAGAACTGCCCTGGGCGGCAGCCATGTGGCTGACTGCAGAAGTGCCCTGGGCGGCCGCCATGTGGCTGACTGCAGCAGTGCCCTGGGCGGCAGCCAGGTGGCTGACTGCAGCAGCAGTGCCCTGGACGGTCCCATGTGGCTGACTGCAACAGCAGTGCCCTGAGCGGCCGCCAGGTGGCTGACTGCAGCAGCAGTGCCCTGGGCGGCCGCCAGGTGGCTGACTGCAACAGCAGTGCCCTGGGCGGCCGCCATGTGGCTGACTGCAGCAGCAGTGCCCTGGGCGGCCACCATGTGGCTGACTGCAGCAGCAGTGCCCTGAGCGGCCGCCATGTGGCTGACTGCAGCAGCAGTGCCCTGGGCGGCCGCCAGGTGGCTGACTGCAGCAGCAGTGCCCTGAGCGGCTGCCAGGTGGCTGACTGCAGCAGCAGTGCCCTGGACGGTCCCATGTGGCTGACTGCAACAGCAGTGCCCTGAGCGGCCGCTATGTGGCTGACTGCAGCAGCAGTGCCCTGGACGGTCCCATGTGGCTGACTGCAGCAGCAGTGCCCTGGGCGGCCGCCAGGTGGCTGACTGCAGCAGCAGTGCCCTGGGCGGCCGCCAGGTGGCTGACTGCAGCAGCAGTGCCCTGGGCGGCCGCCAGGTGGCTGACTGCAACAGCAGTGCCCTGGGCGGCCGCCAGGTGGCTGACTGCAGCAGCAGTGCCCTGGGCGGCCGCCAGGTGGCTGACTGCAACAGCAGTGCCCTGGGCGGCCGCCAGGTGGCTGACTGCAGCAGCAGTGCCCTGGGCGGCCGCCAGGTGGCTGACTGCAGCAGCAGTGCCCTGGGCGGCCGCCAGGTGGCTGACTGCAGCAGCAGTGCCCTGGGCGGCCGCCAGGTGGCTGACTGCAACAGCAGTGCCCTGGGCGGCCGCCAGGTGGCTGACTGCAGCAGCAGTGCCCTGGGCGGCCGCCAGGTGGCTGACTGCAGCAGCAGTGCCCTGGGCGGCCGCCAGGTGGCTGACTGCAGCAGCAGTGCCCTGGGCGGCCGCCAGGTGGCTGACTGCAACAGCAGTGCCCTGGGCGGCCGCCAGGTGGCTGACTGCAGCAGCAGTGCCCTGGGCGGCCGCCAGGTGGCTGACTGCAGCAGCAGTGCCCTGGGCGGCCGCCAGGTGGCTGACTGCAGCAGCAGTGCCCTGGGCGGCCGCCAGGTGGCTGACTGCAGCAGCAGTGCCCTGGGCGGCCGCCAGGTGGCTGACTGCAGCAGCAGTGCCCTGGGCGGCCGCCAGGTGGCTGACTGCAGCAGCAGTGCCCTGGGCGGCCGCCAGGTGGCTGACTGCAGCAGCAGTGCCCTGGGCGGCCGCCAGGTGGCTGACTGCAGCAGCAGTGCCCTGGGCGGCCGCCAGGTGGCTGACTGCAGCAGCAGTGCCCTGGGCGGCCGCCAGGTGGCTGCACTTGCCAGTAAACACAACGTGTGCAGGCAAATAATGGTGAGGTCGCACTCTCCACCTTCTTCCACTTATTTCACCCTTTTTGGGGCATATTTCACACTTCATTTTCAGTGTAAATTACCACCATAGAATGCATAGTGTGGCAGGAACATGTAATTAACATGTTAACCTCCATCATGGTTGTTAATGACTCCTGGCCAGCAGTTAATGAACCTCGGGAATTGTATAATTAACATTATGACGTATTTTGGAATAATTTGTGTAATTGTACACATAGGCTGTAACTGTTTGTGTAATTCGTCAGGGAAATTATTCTTAAGGTGTAAATGTAATGTGTTGTTTGCTTTTTTTTTTATTTTATTTTTAAGGCGTGAGCATCATATTTCACCATGATTGAGGGGATTTGCGGATTTATAATCACTTTGGAGTGATATTTTGTATGTCTTTTGTAATTGTTTTAGCATTTATGTTCAATGTTAAACCAGAATTGTCAAAGCTGCCGAAGTATCCATTAATTTTGTAGTATTGACTACTACTGCAACAATGAAAATTTCCATTCATTTTGGTGGGGGAATTTGTGCTTTATTGCGTTATTATTAGTAGTATTTTATTATGGCTAATATCAAGATTAAAAAATATAGAAGCATATTTCCCCGTGTTATAGATAGTATATAATGTTAAATTGGGGGTTGTGGCCCAGGAATAAAGTACACCCAGGAGGATATAAGTCACTGAGTTTTTTGGGTTATCTGAGGTAATTTACACCATAAGTTTATTTAGGCAAGGGTACACATATGTACAGTTATTATGTATGTGTAAATTACTTAGGCTAACTCCAAAAAAATCTGACTTGTTTCCATTGGGATCCTATTTATGATAATTGTGCTTATAATAATAATTTCTGCAAGTACATATACATAGTGTACAGGCCTAGCTGACATCAATGACATACTATTATATAGAAAGCCCCTTGTTATGCAGAGCATATTGGGCCAGTTAGGTTAATTTTTGTCCTCAGGATGCAACCCACACCAGTTGACTAACACCCAGGCACCTATTTTACTGTTGGGTGAACATGGACAGTAGGTGTATAAAGGAAACACATCTAAAGTTTCCATCTGTATCGGGGATTGATCCCCAAACCTCAGTGTGTCAGCTGAGTGTGCTAGCAATCAAGCTACAGGACCTGTGCCCATGCCTCAATAAACTTATTCACATTTTTTTTTTCTTAATGCTAGTGATCTTGTTGATGTTAGCAAGTCATCCATTAGTTAGGGCATATCTTCTTTATTTTCATACCGGTGAAGAGTTGGCCCATTTCACAAAAATATCAGCAAATGCTAATCTAGTCTAAAATAAATCTCAAGTCGATATCTGGTGAAGTCGCCAAATTTGCACATTACATGATGTTAGTGAGTTATCTAGGTGGTAGATTAAGTGACTTTGTAAAATATAACTGCTAGTTATCTAACAAAGTAATTTAGGCATATTTTAGGTTAGACTCGTAGCATAATAGGACCGGAAATCATTCCGACTTTTTTGGGTTGTCCTAGGTAATTTACACTGTATGTTAATTGTACTTACGTGTACCTCTGCCTAAACAGACTAGTTTTTTTCAGCATAATTCAACATGCGTTAGCCGTGATGCCATGGACTTCAAATGCTGTCAGGTCAGCAGAGTTTAAACCCTGCTAGATATCCCACAGTGAGAGGTAGCCAGTCATACACATACCTTTTGGCAGACAGGACAAGGCTGCCTACCTGTTCTCAATATACAAGTTTACTGCCTCAGTGATTAACATTTACCACCTGTACTCCACTTAAGGACCCTTCCCAACAGTTTAGGTTATATTATTAAGTTAGTACTTACTTGCTGATCATCTTAATAAATTTATACCTGGGAGAACTCCTCACCCATAGAAAAATATCGGAAACTTCTGATCCACGAGATGACTGGCATTTCTTAAGCGATAATGCTAGATAATTTGCTGTTACATGTTGACAAGATGCTGAACTTGCTGCCTGGGTAACTCATTGATGTCAATACCTTGTAAGGTCAATTACTTAAAAGGGTGGTTACCTTGTTAGATTTTTTTTTTTTCCTTGCTAAATCATTCCTTATTAATAATTTTGATAAACATTGAGTTTTGCCACACATAAATGAAGTATAGAAGCAGAATTTAATTTTCAGGCCATCACTAGGTGATGGAACTTATATTCTGCATACTACATACATCCTCTCCTCACTTAGCGACATACTCGTTTACTGACCGCTCGGACTTGTGACCAGCTTTCCAATGAGTATGCAAACCTAAGTAATGTATATTAGTACTAATTTCCTCTATTCTTTTTATTACAGTATACTACTGTACACTATTGTATAAACATTTAAAAATATATTAAAAGTGTTATAAATGATGCAAAGGTAACATTAGAAAAATATTTAAAGATGGTTGACACAAACCCATTACCAGTACAGTATACTCCTCGCTTATCGACCAATTTGCTTACTGACCTACTGTTGGGAACAGAACCCAGTCATTGAGGAGTGGCTGTTTATCATATATGGCCAAACCACATGTGACTACGTATTCATTCAGTGTGGCTCATCGAGACAATATTCAGAGGCAAACCAGGGTATTGGCACTTCATCTGCACTGAATGAGCATGTAAACCACACACACACACACACTTGTCACTTTCAAACATCTGGTTTATACATATACAGTACATATTAGTAATAATAATCTACAAGTACTGTACATGATAAAATTTGTACATTACAGGTATTTCATAATGGCTCTAGGGATCATTGTCATCAAGGCGATGATCCCTAGTGTGAAGGCTTACTCAGCCCTGTAACAACTTCAGTAAGTATTATCAAGGCTGGCTCCTCCTCAGGAAAATTAATGAATAGAAAAAGAATAATAAGTCAAATATAAACACTTAATTATTTAGAAATGAAAATATAAAAAAAATATGAATTTTTTTGTCCTACTTGAAAGGGAAATGAAATATAAAAGTATCTGAATTCAACACTAATATATACAGTTAGACTGGGGTGTCCGATGTTGTTGACACCGCATGTTGTAGAAATTGTAGCCGTTGCTGATGATGGGGGGGGGGTCACAGATGTTGAATGACAACCCAACGACTAGTTCTTCACAGAGTCTCTATTCTTGAATAGTCCGTCAAGATGATAGGAACGCAGGTCTTTCACCACTGCAAAGATGAGAGGTAGTTGCCTGGGGTTGACTACACTTGGGTATGCAGATAAAATGGTGACATCTCAGAACTTAGGTAAAGTTCGTCTCCTTCAAGACTGTTTCTTTAGTTGCCAGATGACCCGAGCTGACATTCCAAGCTAGAAAGAGAGAAATATTTAAGTACAATATTTAAAAGAAATGGTGATTATCTAAAAGCATATCATGGAAATCAAGGCTGAAAGGTCTAAGTTTATTATTCGTCAAAAGTGAAGCTTTCAACCAATATATCTACTAGAATAGGAGCAGAGGCTTTTACTTAGTTGTGCTGGGAGCTGTGAGTCAAGTGATTACTGTTTGGTCCGAGCCCCACACGTCACCTCTCCGGGTGGGGAAAAAGGGAGGGGGGGATAGCGGGAGCTAGATTGACCCTACCTTAACAAGCAGCCGGGCAATCAAACTATCATCACCCATGTACTCGCTCGCTACTCCTATCTGTTGAATTTTTCCCCTCACACTAGTCTCATTTCAGGACTTGCTACTGGCCTAAGAACCATTAAGAAATACTTTGGAAAGTAAAACTGAGTTCTGTATCTACTGAATACAGTGGACCCCCGCATACCGTTGGCCTTACATAACGTTAAATCCGCATACCGCTACATTTTATCGCTAAGATTTTGCCTCGCATACCGCTAAAAAACCCGCTCAACGCTGTTCGTCCAAGACGCGTCTATGTGCAGCCTGAGCCATGCTCACATGTTTCGCCGGTGGCATTGTTTACCAGCCAGCCTCCTCGGTAACATCCAAGCATACAATCGGAACATTTCGTATTATTACAGTGTTTTTGGTGATTTTATCTGCAAAATAAGTGACCATGGGCCCCAAGAAAGCTTCTAGTGCCAACCCTACAGCAATAAGGGTGAGAATTACTATAGAGATGAAGAAAAAGATCATTGATAAGTATGAAAGTGGAGTGCGTGTCTCCGAGCTGGCCAGGTTGTATAATAAACCCCAATCAACCATCGCTACTATTGGTGGTACAGCTGCTGCTGCTGCTGCTGTAGCACCGTCAGCTGCTGCTGCTGTTGTACCACCGTCAGCTGCTGCTGCTGCTGCTGCTGCTGCTGTAGTACCATCTGCTGCTGCTGTAGCATCGTCTGCTGCTGCTGTAGCATCGTCTGCTGCTGCTGTAGCACTGTCAGCTGCTGCTGTAGCACAGTCAGCTGCTGCTGTAGCACAGTCAGCTGCTGCTGTAGCACTGTCAGCTGCTGCTGTAGCACAGTCAGCTGCTGCTGTAGCACTGTCAGCTGCTGCTGCTGCTGCTGCTGTACCACCGTCAGCTGCTGCTGTAGTACCGTCTGCTGCTACTGTAGCATCGTCTGCTGCTGCTGTAGCACTGTCAGCTGCTGCTGCTGTACCACCGTCAGCTGCTGCTGCTGCTGCTGCTGCTGCTGCTGCTGCTGCTGTAGCACAGTTGTTGGTGTGGCTTATTGAGAATACCAAGAAATAATTAACCCCAGAGGATTTGCCACCCAGGATAACCCAAAAAAGTCAGTGTCATTGAAGACTGTCTAACTTATTTCCATTGGGGTCCTTAATCTTGTCTCCCAGGATGCAACCCACACCAGTCGACTAACACCCAGGTGAACAGGGAAAAATGCCTGGAACTAGTGCTCATATTGGTGAATTTAAAGCCAGCAAAGGTTGGTTTGAGAGATTTAAGAATCGTAGTGGCATACACAGTGTGATAAGGCCTGTTCTGGAAGAAAATGCCAAACAGGACCTACAGTACTCAGGAGGAAAAGGCACTCCCAGGACAGTGTCTCATCAGTCATTGCTGCATCTTCAGTAAAGGTGTCATTTATTCTTCATTTAGTAGAGTAGTACATGCACAATATATATTGTGCATGTACTACTCTACTATTGTGCATGTATCCTTCTCTTTGTGTGTAGGAAAATGTATATTTCATGTGGTAAATTTTTTTTTTCATACTTTTGGGTGTCTTGCACGGATTAATTTGATTTCCATTATTTCTTATGGGGAAAATTCATTCGCATAACGATAATTTCGCATAACAATGAGCTCTCTTGCATGGATTAATATCGCTATGCGGGGGTCCACTGTATTAGCAGTCCTACCAGATTGCAAAACATTTAATAGGCTTCTGTTTCATGCTTGTATGACAAGAGAGTAGTACCTCCCTTGAGGATTGCTCATTCCAATTTACTATCCGCATAATTGTTTTTGTATAGAAAATAATGATTTCGTGAGTTTTAAGGTTTTACAGGTTACTACAGAAGCAGACAGATTTTGCAGTTGTCCATAAATATTGATATAAATTAAGCTGCCTGATTATAGCAACTGAATAGATGACATGCTAAGTTATTTTATAAATATCAGACATCACAGTTTTCAATAAATACTTATTCCTTCTTTCAGGGTAAGAAGGGCAAAAGATTCATCGATAAACGACGCGATGCCTTGCACATGTTTAAGGTTGTGCCTCGCAGTCAGCGAGATCCGCTGATTGCCGATGAGACTGCTCCACAAGCAGTCCTACAGCCAACTGAAGAGGTAATTGGTTCTAATGCATTAATTTTTGACTAGGTTAACCAAAGGCAAGAATTCTTCATCCTGTGAAAATTTATGTTGTTCCCACAGGAAAATTCTTTTTTTAATAGTTTAAGAGAAATTCAAATTATAATCATTGCATTATATACTTATATTTGCTGTCATTAGATGATCCAGCAAAGCAACATTAGTGTGATAGTACTGTTGATTAATTACTTCACTTAGTGCCAGACTGTTACAGTTCGTTTATTTATTTATTTTTTATTTAGACATGATACATAGTTGTACAATGAAATATAGTGATTGGGTGTACATGCCAAAAGCCCCTTGTATGCAGAGCATTATGGGCAGGCTTAAACTTAAGATTAACTAAGCAATGATAGATTCAGTGGTAAAAATTACAGTAAACAAATTACAACATGAAGTGCAATTTTTTTTTTTTTTTTATTAACACACTGGCCGATTTCCACCAAGGCAGGGTGGCCCGAAAAAGAAAAACTTTCACCATCATTCACTTCATCACTTCATCACTGTCTTGCCAGAAGGGTGCTTTACACTACAGTTTTTAAACTGCAACATTAACACCCCTCCTTCAGAGTGCAGGCACTGTACTTCCCATCTCCAGGACTCAAGTCCGGCCTGCCGGTTTCCCTGAATCCCTTCATAAATGTTACTTTGCTCACACTTCAACAGCACGTCAAGTATTAACCCTTTCAGGGTCCGTCCCGTAGATCTACGGCTTTACGTTCAGGGTCCAAACCGTAGATCTTCGCCATGAGCTCAGCTCACTCTGATAAACTGTGAGTGGTACATTTGGGCCTAGATATGAGAGAATACATCTATGTGGTATGTGTGCACCACATAAAACAGATCCTGCAGCACACTGTGTATAATGAGAGAAAAAAAATGAAATCATGATTTTTCGATTAAAACAGCAACTTTGCAGTGTTTTTTCGTATGTTTTTTATAGTTGTATTTGCGATTTCTTGGTCTCATTTGATAGAATGGAAGACATATTACAGAAATAGAGATGATTTTGATTGGTTTTAGCACTGGAAATGGCTTGAAACTGAGCTCAAAGTAGCAGAAATGTTAAATTTTTGCCGATATTCAAGAGTAAACAAACGACCTCACACGTCTAATACACATCAGCTGGTGGGTCTAATATACATTCACAAATATGGTGACGATATTTATACAATTATTACAGTATTGCATAACAGTAAATCTTCTATTTTTTGGTGTGAATAAAAATTCATTATGTGAATAAAAAATCAAAATGGAATTTATTTGTAAAGCCTCAAAACATAACTAATGAACAGAGGAAATGTTAGTTTAGTGCCAGGAATGCCTACATTGTTCATTCTGGACCCTATTTTGAAATTGGAATATTTTGAACTTTGTGTTAAATTGGCCAAATTAACAATTTCCGATCACTTTATTTTGTAGTTGAAACAGTTGACTTGGCGATTTCTTGTGCTCAATCGATAGAATAGAAGTAATACTAGTGAAATAGCTAAGAATTTGGTTGACTGGAATAATGTAATTGGCCTAAAATGGGAGTCAAAGTCAGCAAAATCGCCGATTCGTAAATATCGCTGACACATCAAAATTCGCGAGAGCATAATTTCGTCAATTTTCCACCAAATTTCGTACTTTTTGTTTTATTACCTTCACAAAAAGATTCTCTACGATTTCATAAGAAAAAATAACAAATTTTTTTTTTGAAAATTCTTGGACACTGGTGCGTGACTCCAGATTTGGGCCTTGGACCCTGAAAGGGTTAAAAACCATTTGTCTCCATTCACTCCTATCAAACATGCTCACGCATGCCTGCTGGAAGTCCAAGCCCCTCGCACACAAAACCACCTTTACCCCCTCCCTCCAACCTTACCTAGGCCGACCCCTACCGCGCTTTCCTTCCACTACAGACTGATACACTCTTGAAGTCATTCTGTTTCGCTCCATTCTCTCTACATGTCCGAACCACCTCAACAACCCTTCCTCAGCCCTCTGGACAACAGTTTTGGTAATCCCGCACATCCTCCTAACTTCCAAACTACGAATTCTCTGCATTATATTCACACCACACATTGCCCTCAGACATGACATCTTCACTGCCTCCAGCCTTCTCCTCGCTGCAACATTCATCACCCATGCTTCACACCCATATAAGAGCGTTGGTAAAACTATACAGTGGACCCCCGGTTAACGATATTTTTTCATTCCAGAAGTATGTTCAGGTGCCAGTACTGACCGAATTTGTTTCCATAAGGAATATTGTGAAGTAGGTTAGTCCATTTCAGACCCCCAAAACATACACGTACAAACGCACTTACATAATTGGTCACATTAGGAGGTGATCGTTAAGCGGGGGTCCACTGTACTCTCATACATTTCCCTCTTTGCCTCCAAGGGCAAAGTTCTTTGTCTCCACAGAGTCCTAAGTGCACTGCTCACCCTTTTCCCCTCATCAATTCTATGATTCACCTCATCTTTCAAATAAGAAGCATTAAAGTTGTACAAATTTGTAGCATGACAATGTATAATATAATATAATCAAATCAGTTCCTCCTACTAACCCTTAAACTGTCCAAACGTAGATCTATGTTCACGTGCATAGTGCTCCAAACATAGATCTATGGGTTTTTTATACATGCTTTCAGTTGAAGAAAATAAAGGTCGGAGCGCTACGCACATAAACGTAGATCTACACTTGGACAGTTTAAGGGTTAAAATTTTAATTTGTAATAAATAGGGCTAAACAGATTATTGGTCAGATAAAAAAAAAATTTATTCTTACTCTTAGTTAAGATGGAGGGAAGAATGGTAACCTTTTCCTGTTGATCAGCCGCTGTTACACACGTGGCTTATGAGAGAAGAATTCTAACCTGTTTTTTCCATTGGGTGGAAACAGAGATGGAGTGAAAACAAAGAGCTGTACAAGTTTGAGAAATTTACTTGGTCACATTGGAGCAGACAGGTGATTAATGTACAGTGAGTGTAATTGGGAGTCAGAATGCGCAGAATAACAATAAATTTTCTTATTGACAGACCCCTCAGAAAGCAGAGCAGCAGAAGTATGGAATCTTCTTCGATGATGACTACAACTACCTGCAGCACTTGAAAGGTGTTCGTGAAGCTGTTAATTGGGATGAAGAGGAACTGGAGGTGTACACCATTCGAAGAGAAGATCCCCAGGTTCCTATTCATTTTCACTTGTGCACTTTCAAATCTTTGTACTTTATGAAAATTTTGAAAATATCTTGGAGCTTTAGATATGAAAAAAATTCATTAGAAACATTGCAAGATTAATGAAAAAATGAAGCTGCTTTAATGCTGAATAATTTAAGATAATGAATTGATTGTTGATGCATTCTTTTAAGGGGTCAAGACTCTATGTCCAGTACTACAAATAAATTAGATGCATTGAATAGTAACCATAAATGAATGCTGCTCTTGACTTGTGAATTCATTATTTTAAGAAAGTACTAGTGGGCATTGTTATTCTTCATCTTTATTTTCCAAGTATGGTACTGTATCTTGTAAAATGTTATCTGTAATAGAAAACTTCTAATTTTAAACTTAATTCTCATCCTCTAATAATGAAGAAAGGAAATTGTTGTCCTTGATATTACAAGAAGATGCACACCTTCAGTTACTTTATATAGTTAATATCAGTATTTAACTGCTTAAATCCTTTAACAGTTTTTCCTAGTTTCAAGCAAGTACCCTTATGCACTTTCTTGCAATAATTCTACTAATTTTATAATAAATTTGCCATAACTTTCAGTTGGGTAAGAAAGAGTTGCGTGGCAAGAAACTCTTGTTGCCATCCTCAGCATTCGAGTCTTTCATAGAGGAACCCATAGGACTTTTAAACAAAGCTGCCCCTGTCACAGGTTTGTCTATGTATCTGAAGTATGACTGATGTTGTTTTAACATGTCTCATAACATTTGTGAAGTATTCAAGGAAAACAGCTATCCAGACTTGAGTCCTGGAGGTGGAAAGTACAGTGCTTGCACTCTGAAGGAGGGGATGGGGATATGTTTAAATTTTTGAACTGTAGTATTGGCACACCTCTAGCAAGACAGTGATGGAGTGAGTTATAAGGATAGTTTCTTCTTTTTGGTTGAAAATGGCCAATGTGTTAAATAAAAACACATCATGCATCTGAAGCTTTTAATTGCTATATTGTCTGCAATTGCATAAGTAAATTTTTCACTTTTTTTTTTACATGTTTTCTCATGAAAGTAACCACCTGGTTGTTATTGGTAGTAAGTTGAGCAAATTTTGGGGATGGTTTTTTTGAAATCTTTATTTTGATGGGTGCATTATAAATCCTGTAAATGTTTATACTTCAGTATAGACTATTCAGCATTTTGGGTAGAATTAGCTGATAAAAAAAAAACTCATTTTGAGTATGGTATACCTGTTTCTTCTTTTGCATATAGTTTAAATTTTTTTTTAACACGTTGGCTGTCTCCCACCGAGACAGTGACCCAAAAAAGAAAAAAAAACTTTCATCATTCATCACTTTCACCATCACTCATACATAATTACCAAAAAGGCACAATACCATGACTGGAACAATACACAAATAAACCGCACATAGGAGAGAGGCGCAGTGCTCCTCTTTCTTAGTCTTTGACTTACTACTACTGCTGCCGCAGCCGACGCCACCACCACCTCTACCACTACCTCTCTTCTTCCTTTCCTACTGCCTGTCTTGTCCCATCCCTGTCTGCTGGCCTATATATACTCCCTCCTCTCCTTTTAGTTAGTGTGACTTTGTAAATGGTCTAAGTTGTACCAAAACATCGCTGTAAGCTCCTCTCTCCTATGTGTGGGTTATTTGTGTACTCATACATAATCACTGTCATTGCAGAGAATCGGATGCAACAGTTTAGATGTCCCTCCAAACTGCTAATATCCCAAACCCCTCCTTGAAAGTGAAGGCATTGTACTTCCCATTTCCAGGACTCGAGTCCGGCTAACCAGTTTTCCTGAATCCCTTCACTTGTCAGGCCCCAAAAACCATTCACTCCTATCGAACACCTTCACGTACGCTTGCTGGAAGTTTCTTAAATATATATACAGTGGACCCTCACCTAACAAACGCATCGCATAACATTAAATCAGCTTAACGAAGCGTTTGAGCATCAAAATTTTGCCTCGCCTAACGATAAAAAACTCGCCCAACATGATTCGTCTGGGACCTGTTCACATGTGGCCAGTGTTTACAAGCCAGCCAGTGCGGTCGCATCTACGCATACATTCAGTACATTTCACCTTATCCCAGTGTTTTTAGTGCTCGTAACTGCAAAATAAGTCACCATGGGCCCCAAGAAAGCTTCTAGTGCCAACCCTGTGGTAAAAAGGGTGAGAATTAGTATGGAAATTAAGAAAGATTTTGAAGAGTTTTGGGCTAACCCCGAGAAGCCTATGCCAGTTGTGGAATCCACTGTGCCTACTTCAAAGATTAAGGAAATGTGTGCGAAGTGGGTTGAAGTGGAAACTTATGGATGAAAATCACCCTAACATGGCTATTGCAAGCCGTGCTGGTGACTATTACAATGACAATGTTGTGACCCATTTTAGGAAAATCTTAAAGGAATGCGAGGTACAGAGCTCTATGGACAGATTTGTTGTGCAACAGAGGCCCAGTGACTCTCAAGCTGGTCCTAGTGGCATTAAAAGAAGGGAAATAACCCCGGAAAAGAACTTGCTACCTCAAGTTATCGTGGAAGGGGATTCCTCTTCCAAACAATAACAACTTCCACCATCTCCCCTCCTCCCATCCCATCAGTCATCGCCAGATCTTCAATAAAGGTAAGTGTCATGTATTCTTTATTTAGTAGAGTAGTAATTGTGCATATCGTCTTCTTTTTTGTGTGTAAAAATGTATATTTCATGTGGTAAAATTTTTTTTTTTTATACTTTGGGGTGTCAGGAACGGATTAATTTGATTTCCATTATTTCTTATGGGGAAAATTAATTCGGCTAACGATAATTTCGGCTAACGATGAGCTCTCAGGAACAGATTAATATCGTTAGACAAGGGTCCACTGTATGTATGTGTATATACGTATATACGTATGTACGTATATACGTATATACGTATATACGTGTATATATATATATATATATATATACAGTGGACCCCTACTTAACGATCACCTCCAAATGCGACCAATTATGTAAGTGTGTTTATGTAAGTGTGTTTGTACGTGTATGTTTGGGAGTCTGAAATGGACTAACATACTTCACAATATTCCTTATGGGAAAAAATTCGGTCAGTACTGGCACCTGAACATACTTCTGGAATGAAAAAATATCGTTAACCGGGGGTCCACTATATATATATATATATATATATATATATATATATATATATATATATATATATATATATATATATATATATATATATATATATATATATATATATATATATAATATATATATATATATATATATATAATATATATATGGGTGTGAAGCGTGGGTGATGAATGTTGCAGCGAGGAGAAGGCTGGAGGCAGTGGAGATGTCATGTCTGAGGGCAATGTGTGGTGTGAATATAATGCAGAGAATTCGTAGTTTGGAAGTTAGGAGGAGGTGCGGGATTACCAAAACTGTTGTCCAGAGGGCTGAGGAAGGGTTGTTGAGGTGGTTCGGACATGTAGAGAGCATGGAGCGAAACAGAATGACTTCAAGAGTGTATCAGTCTGTAGTGGAAGGAAGGCGGGGTACGGGTTGGCCTAGGAAGGGTTGGAGGGAGGGGGTAAAGGAGGTTTTGTGTGCGAGGGGCTTGGACTTCCAGCAGGCATGCGTGAGCGTGTTTGATAGGAGTGAATGGAGACAAATGGTTTTTAATACTTGACGTGCTGTTGGAGTGTGAGCAAAGTAACATTTATGAAGGGATTCAGGGAAACCGGCAGGCCGGACTTGAGTCCTGGAGATGGGAAGTACAGTGCCTGCACTCTGAAGGAGGGGTGTTAATGTTGCAGTTTAAAAACTGTAGTGTAAAGCACCCTTCTGGCAAGACAGTGATGGAGTGAATGATGGTGAAAGTTTTTCTTTTTCGGGCCACCCTGCCTTGGTGGGAATCGGCCGGTGTGATAATAAAAAAAAAATAAATAATATATATATATATATATATATATATATATATATATATATATATATATATATATAATATATATATATATATAATATATATATATATATATATATATATATATATATAATATTTTTTTTTTTTTTTTCTCAACAAGTCGGCCGTCTCCCACCGAGGCAGGGTGACCCAAAAAAGAAAGAAAATCCCCAAAAAGAAAATACTTTCATCATCATTCAACACTTTCACCACACTCACACATTATCACTGTTTTTGCAGAGGTGCTCAGAATACAACAGTCTAGAAGCATACACATATAAAGATACACAACATATCCCTCCAAACTGCCAATATCCCAAACCCCTCCTTTAAAGTGCAGGCATTGTACTTCCCATTTCCAGGACTCAAGTCCGACTATATGAAAATAACCGGTTTCCCTGAATCCCTTCACTAAATATTACCCTGCTCACACTCCAACAGATCGTCAGGTCCCAAGTACCATTCGTCTCCATTCACTCCTATCTAACACGCTCACGCACGCTTGCTGGAAGTCCAAGCCCCTCGCCCACAAAACCTCCTTTACCCCCTCTCTCCAACCCTTTCGAGGACGACCCCTACCCCGCCTTCCTTCCCCTATAGATTTATATGCTTTCCATGTCATTCTACTTTGATCCATTCTCTCTAAATGACCAAACCACCTCAACAACCCCTCTTCTGCCCTCTGACTAATACTTTTATTAACTCCACACCTTCTCCTAATTTCCACACTCCGAATTTTCTGCATAATATTTACACCACACATTGCCCTTAAACAGGACATCTCCACTGCCTCCAACCGTCTCCTCGCTGCTGCAGTTACCACCCAAGCTTCGCACCCATATAAAAGTGTTGGTACTACTATACTTTCATACATTCCCTTCTTTGCCTCCATAGATAACGTTTTTTGACTCCACATATACCTCAACGCACCACTCACCTTTTTTCCCTCATCAATTCTATGATTAACCTCATCCTTCATAAATCCATCCGCCGACACGTCAACTCCCAAGTATCTGAAAACATTCACTTCTTCCATACTCCTCCTCCCCAATTTGATATCCAATTTTTCTTTATCTAAATCATTTGACACCCTCATCACCTTACTTTTTTCTGTGTTCAATTTCAACTTTCTACCTTTACACGCATTCCCAAACTCATCCACTAACCTTTGCAATTTTCCTTTCGAATCTCCCATAAGCACAGTATCATCAGCAAAAAGTAACTGTGTCAGTTCCCATTTTGAATTTGATTCCCCATAATTTAATCCCACCCCTCTCCCGAACACCCTAGCATTTACTTCTTTTACAACCCCATCTATAAATATATTAAACAACCATGGTGACATTACACATCCCTGTCTAAGACCTACTTTTACCGGGAAGTATTCTCCCTCTCTTCTACATACCCTAACCTGAGCCTCACTGTCCTCATAAAAGCTCTACAGCATTTAGTAACTTACCACCTATTCCATATACTTGCAACATCTGCCACATTGCTCCTCTATCCACTCTATCATATGCCTTTTTTAAATCCATAAAGGCAATAAAATCTTCCCTACCTTTATCTAAATACTGTTCACATATATGCTTCAATGTAAACACTTGATCTACACATCCCCTACCCACTCTGAAGCCTCCCTGCTCATCCGCAGTCCTACATTCTGTCTTACCTCTAATTCTTTCAATTATAACCCTACCGTATACTTTTCCTGGTATACTCAGTAAACTTTATTATTATTATTATCACACTGGCCGATTCCCACCAAGGCAGGGTGGCCCGAAAAAGAAAAACTTTCACCATCATTCACTCCATCACTGTCTTGCCAGAAGGGTGCTTTACACTACAGTTTTTAAACTGCAACATTAACACCCCTCCTTCAGAGTGCAGGCACTGTACTTCCCATCTCCAGGACTCAAGTCCGGCCTGCCGGTTTCCCTGAACCCCTTCATAAATGTTACTTTGCTCACACTCCAACAGCACGTCAAGTATTAAAAACCATTCGTCTCCATTCACTCCTATCAAACACGCTCACGTTCGCCTGCTGGAAGTCCAAGCCCCTCGCACACAAAACCTCCTTTACCCCCTCCCTCCAACCCTTCCTAGGCCGACCCCTTCCCCGCGTCCTTCCACTACAGACTGATACACTCTTGAAGTCATTCTGTTTCACTCCATTCTCTCTACATGTCCGAACCACCTCAACAACCCTTCCTCAGCCCTCTGGACAACAGTTGTGGTAATCTCGCACCTCCTCCTAACTTCCAAACTACGAATTCTCTGCATTATATTCACACCACACGTTGCCCTCAGACATGACATCTCCACTGCCTCCAGCCTTCTCCTCGCTGCAACATTCATCACCCATGCTTCACACCCATATAAGAGCATTGGTAAAACTATACTCTCATACATTCCCCTCTTTGCCTCCAAGGACAAAGTTCTTTATCTCCACAGACTCCTAAGTGCACCACTCACCCTTTTCCCTTCATCAATTCTATGATTCACCTCATCCTTCATAGACCCATCCGCTGACACGTCCACTCCCAAATATCTGAATACATTCACCTCCTCCATACTCTCTCCCTCCAATCTGATATCCAATCTTTCATCACCTAATCTTTTTGTTATCCTCATATCCTTACTCTTTCCTGTATTCACTTTTAATTTTCTTCTTTTGCACACCCTACCAATTATTTATATATATATATATATATATATATATATATATATATATATATATATTAATTATATATATTAATTCAAGGATTATGTGGAGCAAAATAAAGATTGGATGTGAAAAGTGGGTTATAATAAGCGTGTATGCACCTGGAGAAGAGAGAAGTGTAGAGGAGAGAGAGAGATTTTGGGAAATGTTGAGTGAATGCGTGGGGAGTTTTGAATCAAGTGTGAGAGTAATGGTGGTTGGGGATTTTAATGCTAAAGTGGGTAAAAATGTTATGGAGGGAGTAGTAGGTAAATTTGGGGTGCCAGGGGTAAATGTAAATGGGGAGCCTTTAATTGAGCTATGTGTAGAAAGAAATTTCGTAATAAGTAATACATATTTTATGAAAAAGAGGATAAATAAATATACAAGGTATGATGTAGCACGTAATGAAAGTAGTTTATTAGATTATGTATTGGTGGATAAAAGGTTGATGGGTAGGCTCCAGGATGTACATGTTTATAGAGGGGCAACTGATATATCGGATCATTATTTAGTTGTAGCTACAGTTAGAGTAAGAGGTAGATGGGAAAAGAGGAAGGTGGCAACAACAAGTAAGAGGGAGGTGAAAGTGTATAAACTAAGGGAGGAGGAAGTTCGGGTGAGATATAAGCGACTATTGGCAGAAAGGTGGGCTAGTGCAAAGATGAGTAGTGGGGGGGTTGAAGAGGGTTGGAATAGTTTTAAAAATGCAGTATTAGAATGTGGGGCAGAAGTTTGTGGTTATAGGAGGGTGGGGGCAGGAGGAAAGAGGAGTGATTGGTGGAATGATGAAGTAAAGGGTGTGATAAAAGAGAAAAAGGTAGCTTATGAGAGGTTTTTACAAAGCAGAAGTGTTATAAGAAGAGCAGAGTATATGGAGAGTAAAAGAAAGGTAAAGAGAGTGGTGAGAGAGTGCAAAAGGAGAGCAGATGATAGAGTGGGAGAGGCACTGTCAAGAAATTTTAATGAAAATAAGAAAAAATTTTGGAGCGAGTTAAACAAGTTAAGAAAGCCTAGGGAAAATATGGATTTGTCAGTTAAAAACAGAGTAGGGGAGTTAGTAGATGGGGAGATGGAGGTATTGGGTAGATGGCGAGAATATTTTGAGGAACTTTTAAATGTTAAGGAAGAAACAGAGGCAGTAATTTCATGCACTGGTCAGGGAGGTATACCATCTTTTAGGAGTGAAGAAGAGCAGAATGTAAGTGTGGGGGAGGTACGTGAGGCATTACGTAAAATGAAAGGGGGTAAAGCAGCTGGAACTGATGGGATCATGACAGAAATGTTAAAAGCAGGGGGGGATATAGTGTTGGAGTGGTTGGTACTTTTGTTTAATAAATGTATGAAAGAGGGGAAGGTACCTAGGGATTGGCAGAGAGCATGTATAGTCCCTTTATATAAAGGGAAAGGGGACAAAAGAGACTGTAAAAATTACAGAGGAATAAGCTTACTGAGTATACCAGGAAAAGTGTACGGTAGGGTTATAATTGAAAGAATTAGAGGTAAGACAGAATGTAGGATTGCGGATGAGCAAGGAGGTTTTAGAGTGGGTAGGGGATGTGTAGATCAGGTGTTTACATTGAAGCATATATGTGAACAGTATTTAGATAAAGATAGGGAGGTTTTTATTGCATTTATGGATTTAGAAAAGGCATATGATAGAGTGGATAGAGGAGCAATGTGGCAGATGTTGCAAGTATATGGAATAGGTGGTAAGTTATTAAATGCTGTAAAGAGTTTTTATGAGGATAGTGAGGCTCAGGTTAGGGTGTGTAGAAGAGAGGGAGACTACTTCCCGGTAAAAGTAGGTCTTAGACAGGGATGTGTAATGTCACCATGGTTGTTTAATATATTTATAGATGGGGTTGTAAAGGAAGTAAATGCTAGGGTGTTTGGGAGAGGGGTGGGATTAAATTATGGGGAATCAAATTCAAAATGGGAATTGACACAGTTACTTTTTGCTGATGATACTGTGCTTATGGGAGATTCTAAAGAAAAATTGCAAAGGTTAGTGGATGAGTTTGGGAATGTGTGTAAAGGTAGAAAGTTGAAAGTGAACATAGAAAAGAGTAAGGTGATGAGGGTGTCAAATGATTTAGATAAAGAAAAATTGGATATCAAATTGGGGAGGAGGAGTATGGAAGAAGTGAATGTTTTCAGATACTTGGGAGTTGACGTGTCGGCGGATGGATTTATGAAGGATGAGGTTAATCATAGAATTGATGAGGGAAAAAAGGTGAGTGGTGCGTTGAGGTATATGTGGAGTCAAAAAACGTTATCTATGGAGGCAAAGAAGGGAATGTATGAAAGTATAGTAGTACCAACACTCTTATATGGGTGTGAAGCTTGGGTGGTAAATGCAGCAGCAAGGAGACGGTTGGAGGCAGCGGAGATGTCCTGTCTAAGGGCAATGTGTGGTGTAAATATTATGCAAAAAATTCGGAGTGTGGAAATTAGGAGAAGGTGTGGAGTTAATAAAAGTATTAGTCAGAGGGCAGAAGAGGGGTTGTTGAGGTGGTTTGGTCATTTAGAGAGAATGGATCACAGTAGAATGACATGGAAAGCATATAAATCTATAGGGGAAGGAAGGCGGGGTAGGGGTCGTCCTCGAAAGGGTTGGAGAGAGGGGGTAAAGGAGGTTTTGTGGGTAAGGGGCTTGGATTTCCAGCAAGCGTGCGTGAGCGTGTTAGATAGGAGTGAATGGAGACGAATGGTACTTGGGACCTGACGATCTGTTGGAGTGTGAGCAGGGTAATATTTAGTGAAGGGATTCAGGGAAACCGGTTATTTTCATATAGTCGGACTTGAGTCCTGGAAATGGGAAGTACAATGCCTGCACTTTAAAGGAGGGGTTTGGGATATTGGCAGTTTGGAGGGATATGTTGTGTATCTTTATATGTGTATGCTTCTAGACTGTTGTATTCTGAGCACCTCTGCAAAAACAGTGATAATGTGCGAGTGTGGTGAAAGTGTTGAATGATGATGAAAGTATTTTCTTTTTGGGGATTTTCTTTCTTTTTTGGGTCACCCTGCCTCGGTGGGAGACGGCCGAATTGTTTAAAAAAAAAAAAAAAAAAAAAAAAATATATATATATATATATATACAGTGGACCCCCGCATAACGATGGCATCGCATAGCGATTTTTCCGCATAACGATTACTTTTATCGCAAAATTTTTGCCCCGCATACCGATTAAAAACCCGCATACCGATTTTCGTCCGAGACGCGTCCAATGTGCCCTCAGCCAGCCTCACATGTGCCGCTCCGTCCCATTGTTTACCAGCCAGCCTCCGCGGTAACATCCAAGCATACACTCGGAATATTTCGTATTATTACAGTATTTTCGGTGCTGTTTCTGGAAAATAAGTGACCATGGGCCCCAAGAAAGCTTCTAGTGCCAACCCTACACCTCAAAGGGTAAGAATTACTATAGAGATGAAGAAAGAGATAATTGATAAGTATGAAAGTGGAGTGCGTATAGCCGACCTAGTCAAGCTGTACAAGAAACCCCAATCAACCATCGCTACTATTGTGGGCACCAGAAAGACAATCAAGGAAGCTGTTCTTGCCAAAGGTTCAACTGTGTTTTCGAAACAAAGATCGCAATTGATGGAAGATGTTGAGAGACTCTTATTGGTGTGGATAAATGAAAAACAGATAGCAGGAGATAGCGTCTCTCAAGCGATCATATGTGAAAAGGCTAGGAAGTTGCATGAGGATTTAATTAAAAAAATGCCTGCAACTAGTGATGATGTGAGTGAATTTAAGGCCAGCAAAGGTTGGTTTGAGAGATTTAAGAAGCGTAGTGGCATCCATAGTGTGATAAGGCATGGTGAGGCTGCCAGTTCGGACCACAAAGCGGCTGAAAAATATGTGCAGGAATTCAAGGAGTACATAGAAACTGAAGGACTGAAACCTGAACAAGTGTTTAATTGTGATGAAACAGGCCTGTTCTGGAAGAAAATGCCAAGCAGGACCTACATTACTCAGGAGGAAAAGGCACTCCCAGGACATAAGCCTATGAAAGACAGGCTTACTTTGTTGATGTGTGCCAATGCTACTGGTGATTGCAAAGTGAAGCCTTTATTAGTGTATCACTCTGAAACTCCCAGAGCGTTCAGGCAAAAGAATGTCCTCAAGGATAATTTGTGTGTGCTGTGGAGGGCAAACAGTAAGGCATGGGTCACTAGGGAATTTTTCTATAACTGGTTACACCATGCATTTGCCCCCAATGTGAAAAATTACCTAACTGAAAAGAAATTAGAACTTAAGTGCCTCCTGGTGTTAGACAATGCCCCTGGTCATCCTACAGACGTGGCAGAGCGACTTTATGGGGACATGAGCTTCATTAAGGTGAAGTTTTTGCCTCCTAATACCACTCCTCTCCTGCAGCCCATGGACCAGCAGGTTATTTCCAACTTCAAGAAACTGTACACAAAAGCTCTGTTTGAAAGGTGCTTTGTAATGACCTCAGAAACTCAACTGACTCTAAGAGAGTTTTGGAGAGATCACTTTAATATCCTCAATTGTGTAAACCTTATAGGTAAGGCTTGGGAGGAAGTGACAAAGAGGACCTTGAACTCTGCTTGGAAGAAACTGTGGCCAGAATGTGTAGACAAAAGGGATTTTGAAGGGTTTGAGGCTAACCCTGAGAATCCTGTGCCAGTTGAGGAATCCATTGTGGCATTGGGAAAGTCCTTGGGGTTGGAGGTTAGTGGGGAGGATGTGGAAGAGTTGGTGGAGGAGGACAATGAAGAACTAACCACTGATGAGCTGCTAGATCAACTTCAAGAGCAAGAGGCCACACCTGAGGAAATTGCTTCGGAGGAGGGGAGAGAGAAATTGAAGAAGTTGCCTACTTCAAAGATTAAGGAAATCTGTGCAAAGTGGCTTGAAGTGCAAACCTTCATGGATGAAAATCACCCTCACACAGCTATTGCAAGCCGTGCTGGTGATTATTACACTGACAATGTTGTGAAACACTTTAGGCAAGTCATAAAGGAACGAGAGGTACAGGCCACTATGGACAGATATCTTGTGCGAAAGAAGTCCAGTGACTCTGAAGCTGGCCCTAGTGGCATTAAAAGAAGAAGGGAAGTAACCCCAGAAAAGGACTTACTACCTCAAGTCCTAATGGAAGGGGATTCCCCTTCTAAACACTAACACACTCTCTCCCCTCCTCCCATCCCATCAATCATCACCAGATCTTCAATAAAAGTAAGTGTCATTTAATTGTGCATGCCTTTTTCAGTTTGTGTGTATTAAAATTAACATTTCATGTGGTAAAAAAAATTTTTTTTCATACTTTTGGGCGTCTTGCACGGATTAATTTTATTTCCATTATTTCTTATGGGGAAAATTCATTCGCATAACGATTATTTCGCATAACGATGAGCCCTCTTGCACGGATTAAAATCGTTAACCGGGGGTCCACTGTATATATATATATATATATATATATATACATATATATAATATATATATATATATAAGATATATAATATATATATATATATATATATAAGATATATAATATATATATATATATATATGCAAAACAACCACTCTGAAAGAATAGAGAAATTCCAAGCGCTTTCGTGACTACTCGTGAGTAGTCACGAAAGCGCTTGGAATTTCTCTATTCTTTCAGAGTGGTTGTTTTGCATATTTTGAAATCACCTGTTTACTGTGATCTTATTGCATATATATATATATATATATATATATATATATATATATATATATATATATATATATATATATATATATATATATATATATATATATATATATATATATATATATATATATTTCTTTATCTCTTTCTTTATCTCTTTCTTTATCTCTTTCTTTATCTCTTTCTTTATCTTTCTTTATCTCTTTCTTTCTTTCTTTTTCTTTCTTTCTTTTTCTTTCTTTCTTTTTCTTTCTTTCTTTTTCTTTCTTTCTTTTTCTTTCTTTCTTTTTCTTTCTTTCTTTTTCTTTCTTTCTTTTTCTTTCTTTCTTTTTCTTTCTTTCTTTTTCTTTCTTTTTCTTTCTTTCTTTTTCTTTCTTTCTTTTTCTTTCTTTCTTTTTCTTTCTTTCTTTTTCTTTCTTTCTTTTTCTTTCTTTCTTTTTCTTTCTTTCTTTTTCTTTCTTTTTCTTTCTTTCTTTTTCTTTCTTTCTTTTTCTTTCTTTCTTTTTCTTTCTTTCTTTTTCTTTCTTTCTTTTTCTTTCTTTTTCTTTCTTTCTTTTTCTTTCTTTCTTTTTCTTTATTTCTTTCTTTATTTCTTTCTTTTTCTTTCTTTCTTTTTCTTTCTTTCTTTTTCTTTCTTTCTTTTTCTTTCTTTCTTTTTCTTTCTTTTTCTTTCTTTCTTTTTCTTTCTTTCTTTTTCTTTCTTTCTTTTTCTTTCTTTCTTTTTCTTTCTTTCTTTCAACACATCGGCCGTATCCCACCAAGGCAGGGTGACCCAAAAAGAAAAACGAAAGTTTCTCTTTTAAATTTAGTAATTTATACGGGAGAAGGGGTTACTAGCCCCTTGCTCCCAGCATTTTAGTCGCCTCTTACAACACGCATGGCTTACGGAGGAAGAATTCTGTTCCACTTCCCCATGGAGATAAGAGGAGATAAACGAGAACAAGAACTAGAAAGAAAATAGAAGAATACCCAGAGGGGTGTGTATATATATGCTTGTACATGTATGTGTAGTGTGACCTTTGTGCAAGTAGAACTAGCAAGACATACCTGAAATCTTGCATGTTTATGAGACAGACAAAAGACACCAGCAATCCTACCATCATGTAAAACAGTTACCGGTTTTCATTGTACACTCACGTGGCAGGACGGTAGTACCTCCCTGGGCAGTTGCTGTTTACCAACCTACTACTTCCCGGTAAAAGTAGGTCTTAGACAGAGATGTGTAATGTCACCATGGTTGTTTAATATATTTATGGAAAGGGTTGTAAAGATTACTAAAAAGAATAAGAAGAAGAAAATTGTCAAAGTGGGAAGTCTGAATGTGCGTGGATGTTGTGCAGATGATAAGAAAGAGATGATTGTGGATGTTATGAATGAGAAGAAGCTGGATGTCCTGGCTTTAAGTGAAACAAAGTTGAAGGGGGTGGGAGAGTTTCAGTGGAGAGGAATAAATGGGATTAGGTCAGGGGTTTCAAATAGAGTTAGAGCTAAAGAAGGAGTAGCAATAATGTTGAAGGATAAGCTATGGCAGGAAAAGAGGGACTATAAATGTATTAATTCAAGGATTATGTGGAGTAAAATAAAGATTGGATGTGAAAAGTGGGTTATAATAAGCATGTATGCACCTGGAGAAGAGAGAAGTGTAGAGGAGAGAGAGAGATTTTGGGAAATGTTGAGTGAATGCGTGGGGAGTTTTAAATCAAGTGTGAGAGTAATGGTGGTTGGGGATTTCAATGCTAAAGTGGGTAAAAATGTTATGGAGGGAGTAGTAGGTAAATTTAGGGTGCCAGGGGTAAATGTAAATGGGGAGCCTTTAATTGAGCTATGTGTAGAAAGAAATTTGGTAATAAGTAATACATATTTTATGAAAAAGAGGATAAATAAATATATAAGGTATGATGTAGCACGTAATGAAAGTAGTTTATTAGATTATGTATTGGTGGATAAAAGGTTGATGGGTAGGCTCCAGGATGTACATGTTTATAGAGGGACAACTGATATATAGGATCATTATTTAGTTGTAGCTACAGTTAGAGTAAGAGGTAGATGGGAAAAGAGGAAGGTGGCAACAACAAGTAAGAGGGAGGTGAAAGTGTATAAACTAAGGGAGGAGGAAGTTCGGGTGAGATATAAGCGACTATTGGCAGAAAGGTGGGCTAGTGCAAAGATGAGTAGTGGGGGGGTTGAAGAGGGTTGGAATAGTTTTAAAAATGCAGTATTAGAATGTGGGGCAGAAGTTTGTGGTTATAGGAGGGTGGGGGCAGGAGGAAAGAGGAGTGATTGGTAGAATGATGAAGTAAAGGGTGTGATAAAAGAGAAAAAGGTAGCTTATGAGAGGTTTTTACAAAGCAGAAGTGTTATAAGAAGAGCAGAGTATATGGAGAGTAAAAGAAAGGTAAAGAGAGTGGTGAGAGAGTGCAAAAGTAGAGCGGATGATAGAGTGGGAGAGGCACTGTCAAGAAATTTTAATGAAAATAAGAAAAAATTTTGGAGTGAGTTAAACAAGTTAAGAAAGCCTAGGGAAAATATGGATTTGTCAGTTAAAAACAGAGTAGGGGAGTTAGTAGATGGGGAGATGGAGGTATTGGGTAGATGGCGAGAATATTTTGAGGAACTTTTAAATGTTAAGGAAGAAAGAGAGGCAGTAATTTCATGCACTGGTCAGGGAGGTATACCATCTTTTAGGAGTGAAGAAGAGCAGAATGTAAGTGTGGGGGAGGTACGTGAGGCATTACGTAAAATGAAAGGGGGTAAAGCAGCTGGAACTGATGGGATCATGACAGAAATGTTAAAAGCAGGGGGGGATATAGTGTTGGAGTGGTTGGTACTTTTGTTTAATAAATGTATGAAAGAGGGGAAGGTACCTAGGGATTGGCGGAGAGCATGTATAGTCCCTTTATATAAAGGGAAAGGGGACAAAAGAGACTGTAAAAATTATAGAGGAATAAGCTTACTGAGTATACCAGGAAAAGTGTACGGTAGGGTTATAATTGAAAGAATTAGAGGTAAGACAGAATGTAGGATTGCGGATGAGCAAGGAGGTTTCAGAGTGGGTAGGGGATGTGTAGATCAGGTATTTACATTGAAGCATATATGTGAACAGTATTTAGATAAAGATAGGGAAGTTTTTATTGCATTTATGGATTTAGAAAAGGCATATGATGGAGTGGATAGAGGAGCAATGTGGCAGATGTTGCAAGTATATGGAATAGGTGGTAAGTTATTAAATGCTGTAAAGAGTTTTTATGAGGATAGTGAGGCTCAGGTTAGGGTGTGTAGAAGAGAGGGAGACTACTTCCCGGTAAAAGTAGGTCTTAGACAGGGATGTGTAATGTCACCATGGTTGTTTAATATATTTATAGATGGGGTCGTAAAGGAAGTAAATGCTAGGGTGTTTGGGAGAGGGGTGGGATTAAATTATGGGGAATCAAATTCAAAATGGGAATTGACACAGTTACTTTTTGCTGATGATACTGTGCTTATGGGAGATTCTAAAGAAAAATTGCAAAGGTTAGTGGATGAGTTTGGGAATGTGTGTAAAGGTAGAAAGTTGAAAGTGAACATAGAAAAGAGTAAGGTGATGAGGGTGTCAAATGATTTAGATAAAGAAAAATTGGATATCAAATTGGGGAGGAGGAGTATGGAAGAAGTGAATGTTTTCAGATACTTGGGAGTTGACGTGTCGGCGGATGGATTTATGAAGGATGAGGTTAATCATAGAATTGATGAGGGAAAAAAGGTGAGTGGTGCGTTGAGGTATATGTGGAGTCAAAAAACGTTATCTATGGAGGCAAAGAAGGGAATGTATGAAAGTATAGTAGTACCAACACTCTTATATGGGTGTGAAGCTTGGGTGGTAAATGCAGCAGCGAGGAGACGGTTGGAAGCAGTGGAGATGTCCTGTTTAAGGGCAATGTGTGGTGTAAATATTATGCAGAAAATTCGGAGTGTGGAAATTAGGAGAAGGTGTGGAGTTAATAAAAGTATTAGTCAGAGGGCAAAAGAGGGGTTGTTGAGGTGGTTTGGTCATTTAGAGAGAATGGATCAAAGTAGAATGACAGGGAAAGCATATAAATCTATAGGGGAAGGAAGGCGGGGTAGGGGTCGGCCTCGAAAGGGTTGGAGAGAGGGGGTAAAGGAGGTTTTGTGGGCAAGGGGCTTGGACTTCCAGCAAGCGTGCGTGGGCGTGTTAGATAGGAGTGAATGGAGACGAATGGTACTTGGGACCTGACGATCTGTTGGAGTGTGAGCAGGGTAATATTTAGTGAAGGGATTCAGGGAAACCGGTTATTTTCATATAGTCGGACTTGAGTCCTGGAAATGGGAAGTACAATGCCTGCACTTTAAAGGAGGGGTTGGGGATATTGGCAGTTTGGAGGGATATGTTGTGTATCTTTATACATATATACTTCTAAACTGTTGTATTCTGAGCACCTCTGCAAAAACAGTGATAATGTGCGAGTGTGGTGAAAGTGTTGAATGATGATGAAAGTATTTTCTTTTTGGGGATTTTCTTTCTTTTTTGGGTCACCCTGCCTCGGTGGGAGACGGCCGACTTGTTGGAAAAAAAAAAAAGGGGGGGGGGTTGTAAAAGAAGTAAATGCTTGGGTGTTCGGGAGAGGGGTGGGATTAAATTATGGGGAATCAAATACAAAATGGGAAGTGACACAGCTACTTTTTTGCTGATGATACTGTACTTATGGGTGATTCTAAAGAAAAATTGCAGAGGTTAGTGGACAAATTTGAGAGTGTGTGTAAAGGTAGAAAGTTGAAAGTGAACTTAGAAAAGAGTAAGGTGATGAAGGTATCAAATGATTTACATAAAGAAAAATTGGATATCAAATTGGGGAGAAGTATGGAAGAAGTGAATGTTTTCAGATATTTGGGAGTTGACGAATCAGCAGATGAATTTATGAAGGATGAGGTTAATCATTGAATTGATGAGGGAAAAAAGGCGAGTGGTGAGGTATATGTGGAGACAAAAAACGTTATCTGTGGAGGCAAAGAAGGGAATGTATGAAAGTATAGTAGTACCAACACTCTTATATGGGTGTGAAGCTTGGGTTGTGAATGCAGCAGCGAGGAGGTGGTTGGAGGCAGTGGAGATGTCCTGTCTAAGGGCAATGTGTGGTGTAAATATTATGCAGAAAATTCGGAGTGTGGAAATTAGGAGAAGGTGTGGAGTTAATAAAAATATTAGTCAGAGGGCTGAATGGGTTTGTTGAGGTGGTTTGGTCATTTAGAGAGAATGGATCAAAGTAGAATGACATGGAGAGCGTATAAATCTGTAGGGGAAGGAAGGCGGGGTAAGGGTTGTCCTCGAAAGGGTTGGAGGGAGGGAGGGGGTAAAGGAGGTTTTGTGGGCGAGGGGCTTGGACTTCCAGCATCTGTGCATGAGCGTGTTAGATAGGAGTGAATGGAGACAAATGGTATTTGGGACCTGACGAGCTGTGGGAGTGTGAGCAGAGTAATATTTAGTGAAGGGATTCAGGGAAACCGGTTGTTTTATATAGCTGGACTTGAGTCCTGGAAATGGGAAGTACAATGCCTGCACTTTAAATGAGGAGTTTGGGATGTTGGCAGTTTGGAGGGATATGTTGTGTATCTTTATACATATATACTTCTAAACTGTTGTATTCTGAGCACCTCTGCAAAAACAGTGATTATGTGCGAGTGAGGTGAGTGTTGAATGATGATGATAGTATTTTCTTTTTGGGGATTTTCTTTCTTTTTGGGTCACCCTGCCTCTGTGGGAGATGGCCGACTTGTTAAAAAAAATATATATATAGGCTGAACATAAAAGGCACTATAAAGAACGTAATGTAATTGGTTTTATTTGTACCTTTCAGGTCCTCGGCCCGAGTTAGATCCAGATGTTGTGGCTGGGTTAGATGATGACTTTTTTGATGAATCAGAGGTTCAAAATCCTGATGACGACGACGCTCTTCCGGACAACTTTGTAGTTATGCTCAACTCTGAAAATCCTATTCATGAATTAGAGGATGATGGAGAATGGGAAGATTGTGAAGATGACGATGATATTTGGGGAAATAGTAGGGAACAAGATGGAGAAATGCCAGGACTGGAAGAAGTAGATAGTGGCTTACAGTATCTTCCTTCTTTGTCTAAGCTCAGGTTAGCAATTTGCCTTGTTTAGTGTATTGACATTTTAATGTTAATAGTGATGGAATAACTTGTGAATTTCACTAAAGTTCTTCTGATGTTTGGGGATAAGTTGAAACTCATGAAATGTATTTCGTGAAGGAAATAAATGGTATAAAATTCCACCACAATGGAAAAGTAGACACATGCACTATGATGCAATCCTTTATTGACTAATGTTTCACCCAGACGGCAGGCTTTGTCTAGTCACAAACAGATCTATCTGAGCAGAGATTGTGTTTACCTGGAGTATACCTGGAGCAGGATTCGGGGATCAGTGCCTTTGCCGCCCAGTCTGACCAGGCCTCATAGGGAGCGTAGTGATGTGAAGGGACAGTTGAGGAATGTTGAAGTTGATGGATGAGAAGAGGTTCAATTTGAGGAGGATATGTTCAATATGGGCCAGTAGGTCTATTGCTATGTAGACTGATGAAGTTTCCTGGGAAGTTGTTTAGTTATGTAAAAGCCATTCTGGTTGAAATTGTTTGATAAGCAGATAAGTGATGATTCCAAGATCCTGCATCTCTGGGTGTGGTCTTCCCTACATCCACCACAATCAGACATCATAAGTAAGAGACACCACCAGGTCTAATCCTTTGCAAAGATTAAAACTAATTTTAAGTGGATGAAACATCCTAAGACTCCAAGCACGTTTCGGAACACCAATACGCCAGCAGAATGGACGACTTGAGGAATGCCTGTGTTTTACACAAACTCCCACAACTATTTAATTAACTACAGAAATACAAGGCTTGTAGCCAAGGAAGAAGATACTCGTACACAAGATCATAGAACCATCACCACTCTACATATCTAACAGTTTCAACCAGAACAACGGTTTCTACAACATAGCTGAACCTCTTGCTTGGAAGCTTTATTATCCTATATAGCAATAGGCTTATTGGCCCATGTCAATTCTTTCGGTAGACTTTGATGAAAGTTTCAATGATTAGTGTATAAGTTTGGGAAGGCGTATAAAAAAGGAAATTAAAAGGAAACAAAGAAAAGAGCAAGGTGATGTGAAATTGGCAGGACAGAATAGAAAGGAAGTGAAAGCATGTTGATATCTGGGAGTTTCCATGATGGCACACAAGTTTATGGAAATTGAGGGGAACCATAGAATGGATACAGGGAAGAAATAGGTGAGAGTTAAGGTATTTGTGAAGAGAAGGAAGTTTATCAATGGAAGCAAAAAAGATGAATGTACTGTACCAAAGTACGTATAGTAGTATCAACACTTTTTCACTATGGGTGTGAGGCATGGGCTTTAAACATTGTGGTGAGGCAGAGGCTAGAGGCATTGGAGTTGTAAGTTTTTGAGAGCAATGTGTAGTGTTAATATTATGCAAGGAATTCTGTGCATTGAAATTAAAAACAATATGGGGTTACACAGGGTATTATTCAGAGGACAGAGGAGGAACTATTAAGATGGTTTGGGTACTTAGAGAGGATGGACTAGGGTAGGATAAGAGGATGAAAGGAATGAGAGGGTTGTACCAATAAGGGTTAGAGGAAGGGTGTGAAGGTTAAACAGTGAAGGTTTGAATCTTGTTTAATTGAGGAGTGGAGATAGGTGGCTTGAGGGATTTGATATAATGTTGCAGTGTGAGCAAGGTAACATTTATGTGAAGGGATACAGGAAAAACCAGTTAGCTGGACTTCGGTCTTCAAAGTGTAAAGTGCAGTGCCTGCTCTGAAGGAAGGGAAGGGATGTTACAAGTTTGGATGGCCATTTGAAATGTGATGTCTGTACAATTCTGGCAGGACACCTATTGAATGAATGGTGCTAGTGTTTCCTTATTTTTGGGTCACCCTACTTTGGTGTGAGATGTCCACTGTTAGAATTTTTTTTTCTTTATTTTATGTTAGTGGTTCTGAGGATTATCTTCCTCACAGCATAGTCTCAATTCAGGCCTCATAGAATGGAAAAGAAATATTGCAGGATAAGAACTATTGAGCACATCTGAAAGTAAAGGTATGTGTACACTGAGAGTAAGTAGAAGTTTGTAAGATTTACCTCTCATCCTGCATGTTTGAGACAAAGAAAAAGATCAGCAGTCCTGCCAGAGTACAAAAAAAAATTCCATTTCACACACTTTAGACAGAACAGTAGTACCTTCCTGAATGATTGCTGTCTACCAGCCTACTACCATCTTTCATGTAATTTTTAACCCTTAAATGGTCCAAACATATATATACGTTTTTTTCAACATCTGAAAGTGTGTAAAAAAAATGTAGATCTTCTTTTTTGTTTTACATTTGAAAACGTGTAAAAAAAACTTTTATCTACATTTTTTTTTTGTTATATTTGAAAATATGTAAAAAAAAGTAGATCTACTTTTGTAGCAATACGAATTTGAACGTCGATCTGTTTGGACCGTTTAAGGGTTAAACATAACATAAAATGTGTGTACATTATTCTGCTTTGGCATATATTCATAATCACTGGGTGTGTAGGTATGCAATAAACATTGCTAAAATTTCAGTGCATATAGAGAGAGAGCACAGGATGAAGGGTATGATGCTGATGAAGAAGAACGAGACTTCAGTAGCGATTTCAACGACAGCGATGATGAAGCAAGGGATGATATTTGCAGCCTTGATGGTCCATCCAGAACCTTCAGAGATGAAGAGACTAAATCTCACTTCACAAATTATTCACTCTCATCATCAGTCCTCCAGAGAAATGAGTTACTCTCCACATTAGATGACTGCTTTGAGGAGAAGGTAAGGTTTTTCTTATAAGGAAAAAGAATTACATTTGCTCCAACAAGTTCACAGGTTTCTTGCTTTGTGGAATTTGATTCTCGGACAGATCTATTAATGGGTAACCCTTGATTAGATTAGATTATCCGTGGGTTTTGTGGCACTATTCTTGTGCTTGAAGGCCTTTTCATGCCCAAATCTCTTCAGTCTTGTCATTCTTTCTTACGAATATCAATATTACTAGATTTAGGTAATATATTAGAGATATTGGCAGTTTGGAGGGATATGTTGTGTATCTTTATTGCGTATATGCTTCTAAACTGTTGTATTCTGAGCACCTCTGCAAAAACAGTGATTATGTGTGAGAGAGGTGAAAGTGTTGAATGATGATGAAAGTATTTTCTTTTTGGGGATTTTGTTTCTTTTTGGGCCACCCTGCCTCAGTGGGAGACGGCCAACTTGTTTAAAAAAAAAAAAAAAGAGAGAAGGTTTCTAAAGCACAGAATAAGCACAAATCTTTAAAAAAAAAAAAATGATTAGGAAGATATAATATTGAACTTACATCTTCTACAGTTAGTGAAATCTCTAGGAGCTTGACCCCTGGGGTCAGTTTTACAGTAGTGTGTGCCACAAAATATGGTACACTTATATAATAAGCATTACAGTATTTATTACGGACGTGTATCAAGAAACTTTTTTTTTACAGTTTATTCGAGAGTACCAAGACGAGCATGTTGGAGCCTTAGATGGTGAAGATATTGAAGGGTTCATAGGAGAGGAGTCTCCTCTTTTCCAGCAGGTTTTGGAACAGTCGCACAAGCAGCTGCAAGAAGACTCTGAGGATGACCGCACAAGGATCATAAAGTGGATTAAAGACATGCAAGAGAGACGAAGTAACGTCAAGGAGGAGAAAGACGAGGTGTGGAAACTTGTTTGCTGCAAAATCTTAAGTCGTGTGATCGTATCTTGTGTTGTCAGTGTGCAATTTAAATTAAAGTTTTTCACTTTGATTACAAAGTGCTCCCATTTCCATTAAGACACAGGGGACCAGAATTTGGTTCCATTAGTGTTGTGCATTTCTGTTAAGGAGCACCATCGCAGGCAGGAAGGAGATTCGTCATTATGTGTTGGGCAACTCGGTTGGTTTAGTAGTGCAGGGAAGAGTGTGAGTGTAACCCACTCACCCCTGCATTTAGCAGGGGCGAGTGGGTTACATCGGATTGAGTAGAGAAAAATGCTGTTTTGGAGTTTGACTTGCTATTTGGTGTGCGAGTAACATAACAGATGTAAAGAGATTCAGGAAAACTGGTTAGCCAGATTGAGTTCTAGTGGTAAAAAGTATATTACAGTGGGCCCTCTAATTTTGTGATTAATCCGTTCCAGAGAGTGTGCCGAAAGTCAAAATTCACAAAAATCAAAACCATTTTCCCCATAAGAAATAATGTAAATCCAATTAATCTGTTCCAGACACCCAAAAGTATTAACAAAAAATAGTTTTTAGAGATTATTAAATATAGATTTACATACAGGAAAGAATAACAAATCAATATAAAGCAATAATAAAATGAACAAATGAACATCTAGCAACACTTACCTTTATTGAAGACTTGGTGTATGGAAGATGAGAGGAAGGGAGAGGGAGGAGAAGTTACCATTGTTTGGAAAGGGAATCCCCTTCCATAAAGACATTAGGTACCGAGTCCTTATCCAGGGTTACTTCCCTTAGTTTTTTAATGGCACTAGGACCAGCTTGTCACTGGACCCCTGTCACACAAAAAATTGTTCCAGAGAGCTCTGTTTCTGGCATCTCTTTAAGATTTGCCTAATGGAACAAGGCAGTGTCATTGAACATGTTGCAGACATGACCTGCAACAGCTTTGTTAAGGTGATATTTCTCCACAGAACTTTGCAACTCATCCCACTTTGCACAAATGTCCTTAATCACTAAAGAAGGCACCTTCTTCCCTCTCTCTTCCTCCTCCTCTGAAGCAGTTCCTCAGCTGTGGTCTGTTGCTGTTCCAGTCTTTTAGCTCTTCAGTGGTTAGCTTTTCACTGTGGTCATCCACCAACTCTTCCACATCCTGACCACTTGCATCCAGCCCCATGGACTTTCCCAAGCTACAATAGATTCCACAACAGATGTAGGGTTGTCAGGTGTGTGTGGGGAAGTACCCTGGCTGGTGTGTGGGGAAGTACCATGGCTGGTGTGTGGGGAAGTGCCGTGGCTGGTGTGGGGAAGTATCCTGCCTGATGTGTGGGGAGGTACCCTGGCTGGTGTGTTTTCTTGAATTCTATTGTGTTTCTCACCTTTATCAAAGGGCTCGCACTAGCAGCTTTCTTTGGGCCAATGGTGGCTTATTTAGCAGTCACACACAATGAACAAACACAAAAAATAATGTATTACGAAATGTTTTGTATGAACGCGTGGGGTGATGGTCATTCACCGAGAAACAATGCCAGCCTGACTCTGAACGGTGTGTGGGGGGCTCTGTGTGTGTGCAGCCCACTGGGACATGTTCCGTACGACCGCCAAATTTAGATGGAAATCACAAAAATAGAGGCTGGATTTTGACGAAAAAGTTGCCGATAATCAAAATTCACGAAAATAGAGACTCACGAAATTAGAGATATTACTGTAATTTCATTTTGAAGAATGAATGGGGATGTTCTAGTTCATGGGAAAGTCATTTGACGAGTCATGTCTGTACACTTCTGGAAAGATGGAGAATGAGTGATAGTAAATACGTTTCCTTTGGGTTACCCTTTCTTGGAAAGAAAAGATTATATATGTACCCTTTAATGGGAGTTTGCCTGGGACAGCAGACCCTTAGTGATATTTTATTTCTTCAGTTGGAGATTTCAGATGATGAACCTAGGGAGAAATGGGACTGTGAAACCATTCTGACAACTAATTCAACTCTTTATAACCACCCCCGGACTATTACTGATCCACCACGCCGCAAGAAGATTGCAGTTGATCCCCGAACTGGTATTCCAATAGATCATGGAGTTGGTGGATTGACAAGAAGGAACCTAGCCCAACATGACAAAGTTGGGGGTACAGGTATTTAATTTTGAAAGTCTTAATAAACTTAAGGTTTGACATATGTTAAACCTTCTCAACTAGTACTGTAATATCCAGCTATGCAAAGCTGAAACTGTGTGCAATATATCCTTTTTTGAACAGTTTTGATGGAGAAGTTGTTAACATCATCTGGGGTATAAGACATAATAGCACTTGTATATTTATTTTTAAATTCCATGGTAAAGCAATGAATAATTGTGATTTTAATAAGTACATGGAGGCAAAAAATGGGATTGTATGAGAGTATAATGGTACCAACACATTTATATGGGTGTGAAGCATGGGTTGTAAATGTTGCAGCGAGAAGGCAGAAGGCAGGGAAGATGTCATGTCTGAGGTCAACTTGTGGTGTAAATACATGTATTGTGCATATAATTCGTAATCTGGAGATTAGGAGAAGGTTTGGGATTACTAAAAGCATTATCCAGAAAGGGTGGAAAAAGTAGTAGGGAGTATAAATCTGTAGTGAAGAGAAGGCAGGGTAGGCATTGCCCTAGTTAAGGTTGGAAGGAGGGGTTATAGGAGGTTTTGTATGCGAGGGGCTTAGATGTTCAGCAGGCTTGTGTAAGCATGTTAGATGGGAGCACAGGCAAGTGACATGATTTGGCAAGCAGTTGGAGTGTGAGCATGGTAACATTTATGAAGTGATTCAGGAAAACTTTATAGCCAGACTCGAGTCCTGGAGGTGGGAAGTACAGTGCCTGCACTCTAAAGGAGGGGTGAGGAAATTGCAACTTAGAGGGGCATCTGAACTTTAGTATCGTCTCATCTTTGAAAGGCAAGACAGTCATGGAGTGAGTGATGGTGAAAGTGTTTTTTTTTTTTTTTTTTCAGATTGTCACACATTAGTGAGAAAGAGCAGGTGTATTACAAAAAATAAATAAGTACAGTAAATATAGACATAGCATCATTGTTATGAACCACTACCATGGAGTATAATACAATTCTTTGTAACTGTTATTACATTGAAGGTTGGAATTACATATACAGGGTAGGCATTTTTACTGGATTACTGGTAACTTTTGTGGCAGTGCTAATAAATTTCTGCACACTTTAAATATAGCAAAATCAAATGACTTTTAACCCTTAAACCGTCCAAACGTATATATACATTTTTTCAACGTCTGAAAGTATGTAAAAAAAATGTGGATCTTCTTTTTTGTTTTACATTTGAAAACGTGTAAAAAAACTTTTATCTACATTTTTTTTTTATATTTGAAAATGTGTAAAAAAAAAGTTGATCTACTTTTGTAGCAATACGAATTTGAACGATGATCTGTTTGGACCGTTTAAGCGTTAAAGACAAGAAAACTCTTTTTCATCTATATTTTATATTTGATAAACACTTTAGGACCTGTTTGTTGTCTTGTATTTTGTAATATATATTTTAGTTGTATGATTGAGCTTAATGTATGCAGTACTGTAATTATTTGTTCTTCAGATGATGCACAAGTTGATACTCAGACATTGATTACAAGTATGTCGGCAATCTCCATCCGTCCCCCTGGAGAGACCTCTGATGAGCGGAGGTTTAGGAAGAAAGCTTTAAAGGAACTTCGAAGGGTAAGACAAAGGCCAGTGGGAAATGTTCAGATATTTGTTCTCTATTTTTTCTTTTTAATAGCAAATGCAAATTGCTAGGCATTAAATTGATGTGTGTGATGAAACTAATGTGCACAGCATGTGGGGAGGGTTAAGAATTTTTAGCAGTAAACTGTAAAGGGAATATTATGCAACAACAATTTGCCAGTAAAATCTGCTTAAACTATGATTACTGGGATCATTCTACCTTTTTTCTACTTTTGCTTAATAGTTTCGGATGTCACGATTTATTTGGCTGTGTTATATTGAACAAACATGCCCACTTGTTCTTGATTCATCAGTAGTATAGATCCTATCTTTGTCTATTCCCTGGAATATTTTGCATGTTGTGCTCAAATCTCCTCTTGGTTTTTATTCTTTCCATATTCAGAAATTTATTATAGGTAGTAGGTTGGTAGACAGCAACCGCCCAGGGAGGTACTACCGTCCTGCCAAGTGAATGTAAAACTGAAGCCTGTAACTGTTTTACACGATGGTAGGATTGCTGGTGTCTTTTTTTTTTCTGTCTCATACACATGCAAGATTTCAGGTATGTCTTGCTACTTCTACTTACACTTAGGTCACACTACACATACATGTACAAGCATATATATACACACACCCCTTTGGGTTTTCTTCTATTTTCTTTCTAGTTCTTGTTCTTGTTTATTTCCTCTTACCTCCATGGGGAAGTGGAACAGAATTCTTCCTCCGTAAGCCATGCGTGTTGTAAGAGGCGCCTAAAATGCCGGGAGCAAGGGGCTAGTAACCTCTTCTCCTGTATATATTACTAAATGCAAAAGGAGAAACATTCGTTTTTCCTTTTGGGCCACCCCGCCTCGGTGGGATACGGCCGGTGTGTTAAAAGAAGAAAAAAAAGATTCAGAAATTTATATAGGAGAAGGGGTTACTAGCCTCTTTCTACTGGCATTTTAGTCACCTCTTATGACACACAGCTTATGCTAATGGGTGTGTGAGACAGCAAAAATCAGAACCAGTGATATTGGAGGGTAGTGTATGAGAAACTTTCAGTTTTATGGCAGTCTGCTGATCCTGTTTCTCTCCATTATATTAACTCAGCTGCTGCCTCTAGTCTCAGCCACAGGAAAAATTATTCATCTCAGATTTCACTCTCCAGCACTCCACTACACATACAAATTGCCTGTACAGCTTTTATGCATGATCTATGCATGAGGGGTCGATAATATCTTGCTTAGAAGAGGAGGATTTTGTTGGTCGCACAACAAACATCGATACAGAAAGCGTAACCAATGACCCTTGTCTTACTTTCTCCCTGCCTGCTAAATATTGTCTCCCACACTTTTCTTTTACCTCGATTATCATTTATTTCTGGTATATTCCTGTTTGGTGTGATGGGTTCCTATTTATTTGGTACAGTTTGGTCAAGACATCTATAGTTGTAAATTAGAATTGCTAAAACATGACATTGGGATTTTTTCTTGGTTCTTTTGTGGATCAAATATACTAATGTGTGCAAATACTCAAACATGTTTTGTTGAACAAACAAAATAAAAAAGAATCAAACACTCGTAGAACAGTTAGCAGGTGTGTAGGTATTTCTTTGTTTTTATCCAGCAGCTGGGCGATAGACTTCTAGTTAGTGCACAGTTAATTAAGAGGACATCCTCTCTATGTATATATACATCAGTTGATTATCATTTGATGTGTATTTCACAGTGGCAATCCATGAAGTTGTTGGTGAGGTAGCAGAGCTCAAACATGAATTTAATTTGTTGGAAAAGACTGTTACAGAAAGGAATGGAGACATTTTGACTGTTCTGCAGGCAACAGCTGACTTTAAAAAAAAAAAAAAAAAAAAAAAGCCTGTTCACAGACAAAATCTCTCTAGAATTACTTTCTGCCCTTGTCTTTTTCACTACTTGTTGTCTTTGTGCTGTTTATAGCAGTGAAATTTATTTATGCACATTTCATTTGTTTTTAGGGTATTTACTCTCGCACAAAAAACGTAAGTGTATTTAGCACAACTTGGGTAAATGGACACATTTGCAGAGTCCTTAATATTGTATATCTAGGCTAGATTTTTTCTCTTTAGAAGCTTAGTCAAACTACTGATGTTTAACTGAGATCTTGGCCAGTAAAACAGCCTAGAAGTGAAATGCATTAACCCTTCCAGTGTCACATCCCGTGCCCGCAAACTTGGTCCCAGGATCTGGGAATTCCAAAAAAAAAAAAAAAAGAAAGTGATAAAGAATCTTTTTCCTAAGGTAATGAAACCAAAAGTACAAAATTTGATGGAAAACATATGGAATTATGCTCTTGCAAAGTGATCTCAGCATTATTTATGCATTGGCAATTTCACTCGCTTGATGCTCTATTTTTTGGTCAATTTCAATGTTCCAGTTGACCAAACTTGTAGCTATTTCACTAGTATTCTTTCTATTCTGTCAATTGAGCACAAAAAAATGCTCATTTACCTATTTCAACTACCCAATAAAGTGATAAGAAATCTTTAATTTGGCCAATTTCATACAAAATTCAACAATTACCCTATTTGAAAATAGGGTCCAGAATAAACAATGTAGACATAAACATTACCTCTACTCCTTAATCACGTCTCCAGGCCCCTCTTACATTACGCTTGCTTTCTATTTTGAATTTTTATTCACATAAAAAGTAGAAAATTTACTTTTATGCAGACTACTGCATTATTGTAATAACTGTATAAATAATGTCAGTGCATTCCTAAATGCATATTAGACTGGCCAGTTGGATGCATATTAGACAAGTGACATCATTTGTGTACTCTGGGATATCAGCAAAAATTGAACATTACTGCCACTTTGAGCTCAATTTCAAGCTATTTTCAGTCCTGAAACTAATCAAAATCATCTCTGTTTCTGTAATATATCTTCCATTCTATCAAGAGTGACCAAGAAACCGAGAATGCAACCATAAAAAACATACAAAAATACACCTCACATTTGCTGTTTTAAACCAAAAACATGGTTGCAGTTTTTTTCCTGATTATGCACTGCATGCTGCATGATTTTTTTATATGGTGAATACTTACCGCATAGACCCATTCTCTCATATCCTGTAACATGAAACCATGAGCTGAACTCATGGCATCATGTTATGGGACCAGCACTGGCTTCAAAGCTGTGAAACAACGGGACTGACTCAGATAAGCTGTGAGCGGTAAATTTGGGCCTAGATATAAGAGAATGGGTCTATGTAGTAAGCGTGTACTATATCAAAACAAAAGTTCTGCAGAACGCAGTGCATAATGAGAAAAAACTGTGACTGTGTTTTTGGTTTAAAACTGTGAATTTGCAGTGCATTTTTGTATGATTTTTATCTTGTATTTTTTGTTTCATTTGATAAAATGGAAATTATATTACAGAAAGAGGTGATTTTGATTAGTTTCAGGGCTGAAAATAGGTTGAAGTTGAGCTCAAAGTAGTGGAAATGTTCAATTGAAGCCAATATTCAATAGTAAACAAATCTTGTCACCTATCCGATGCATGTCCAACTAGTAGGTCTAATATGCATTCACAAATGAGCAGATATTATTTATAAAGTTATTATAATATTGCATATCGGTAAATCTTCTATTTTTTTGTGACTAAAAATTCAAAATGGAATTCATGTATAAAGCCTGGGAACATAACAAATGAATAGAGGAAATGTTACTTTAGTGCCAGGAATGCCTACATTGTTGATTCTGGACTATATTTTGAAATTGAAATATACAGTGGACCCACGAGTCTTGTGATTAATCCGTTCCAGAGAGTCTGCCAAAAGTCAGAATTCACGAATGTTGAAACCATTTTCCCCATAAGAAATAATGTAAATCCAATTAATCCATTCCAGACACCCAAAAGTATTAACAAAAATTATTTTTTTTTATAGATTAAATGTAGATTTACATACAGAAAAAAATCAAGTATAAAACTAACAACATCACACTTACCTTTATTGAAAACTCTTGTTGGTGTATGGAAGATGGGAGGAGGGGAGAGGATGGAGAAGTCACTGGACCACTGTCACACAAAAAAACTGTCCAGAGAGCTCTTGCAGCTCTACCCTCTATCACCATCACTACTACCCTCTACCACCATCACTACTACCCTCTACCACCATCACTACTACCCTCTACCACCATCACTACTACCCTCTACCACCATCACTACTACCCTCTACCACCATCACTACTACCCTCTACCACCATCACTACTACCCTCTACCACCATCACTACTACCCTCTACCACCATCACTACTACCCTCTACCACCATCACAACCACCCTCTACCACCATCACAACTGCTACCACCCTCTTCCACCATCACTACTACTACCACCCTCTACCACTATCACTACCACCCTCTTCCACCATCACTACCACCCTCTACCACCTCCACTTTCGTATTTTTTTTTTTTTTTTTTTTTTTCAAGCAATACACTGACTCCTGAATGTTGTGTGGGAGCCTTTGTGTATGCCCAGCCACTCCCAGCCACACAGACGCATTCCGTACAACGGATGAATCGCGAGGAAAATCATGAACCATGTGGATTTAGTTTGACAAAAAAAAAGTTGCTGAAAGTCGAAACTCAGAAAGCACGAGGCTCATGAAACCAAATTACCAATTTCTGATCACTTTATTGGGTAGTTGAAATAATTGACTGGGTGGTTTCATGTGCTCATTCGATAAAATGGAAAACATACAAGCGAAATTGCTAAGACTTTGGTCGACTGGAACAATGTAATTGGCCTAAAATAGGACTTAGTGGGCAAAATCGTTGATGCGTAAATATCGCGGACAGCAAAATTTTCTAAAGCATCATTTCATCAATTTTCCATCACATTTAGTACTTTAGGTTTCATTACCTTTGGAAAAAGATTTTCTTTCATTTCATAAGAGACAAAAAAAATTCTTGGACACTGACAGCAATCCTCAGATCATGGGTCGGGGCAATGAGAGGGTTAATTGCCTACGAACATTGATCTACAGTTATCATCAGTACCAGTATTCATACAAATTATTTAAATCGATCATTTTTCTCATTTTTTACCAAATGCAATAATACTTTGTGTACGTTCATTTTTTTTTTTTTTTTTCCAACAAGTCGGCCGTCTCCCACAGAGGCAGGGTGACCCAAAAAGAAAGAAAATCCCCAAAAAGAAAATACTTTCATCATCATTCAACACTTTCACCTCACTCACACATAATCACTGTTTTTGCAGAGGTGCTCAGAACACAACAGTTTAGAAGCATATACGTATAAAGATACACAACACATCCCTCCAAACTGCTAATATCCCAAAAAACCCTCCTTTAGAGTGCAGGCATTGTACTTCCCATTTCCAGGACTCAAGTCCGGCTATATAAAAATAACCGGGTTCCCTGAATCCCTTCACTAAATATTACCCTGCTCACACTCCAACAGCTCGTCAGGTCCCAAATACCATTCGTCTCCATTCACTCCTATCGAACACACTCGTGCACGCCTGCTGAAAGTCCAAGCCCCTCGCCCACAAAACCTTCCTTACCCCTTCCTTCCAACCTTTTCGAGGACGACCCCTGCCCCGCCTTCTCCTACAGATTTAAATGTTCCCCATTTCATTCTACTTTGATCCATTCTCTCTAAATGACCATGTTCATTTTATATATGTATAAAGAGTGAATGGAAGAAGTGAATGTTTTCAGATACTTGGGAGTTGACGTGTCGGCGGATGGATTTATGAAGGATGAGGTTAATCATAGAATTGATGAGGGAAAAAAGGTGAGTGGTGCGTTGAGGTATATGTGGAGTCAAAAAACGTTATCTATGGAGGCAAAGAAGGGAATGTATGAAAGTATAGTAGTACCAACACTCTTATATGGATGTGAAGCTTGGGTGGTAAATGCAGCAGCGAGGAGACGGTTGGAGGCAGTGGAGATGTCCTGTCTAAGGGCAATGTGTGGTGTAAATATTATGCAGAAAATTCGGAGTGTGGAAATTAGGAGAAGGTGTGGAGTTAATAAAAGCATTAGTCAGAGGGCAGAAGAGGGGTTGTTGAGGTGGTTTGGTCATTTAGAGAGAATGGATCAAAGTAGAATGACATGGAAAGCATATAAATCTATAGGGGAAGGAAAGAGGGGTAGGGGTCGTCCTCGAAAGGGTTGGAAAGAGGGGGTAAAGGAGGTTTTGTGGGTGAGGGGCTTGGACTTCCAGCAAGCGTGCATGAGCGTGTTAGATAGGAGTGAATGGAGACGAATGATACTTGGGACCTGACGATCTGTTGGAGTGTGAGCAGGGTAATATTTAGTGAAGGGATTCAGGGAAACCGGTTATTTTCATATAGTCGGACTTGAGTCCTGGAAATGGGAAGTACAATGCCTGCACTTTAAAGGAGGGGTTTGGGATATTGGCAGTTTGGAGGGATATGTTGTGTATCTCTATACGTATATGCTTCTAAACTGTTGTATTCTGAGCACCTCTGCAAAAGCAGTGATAATGTGTGTGTGTGGTGAAAGTGTTGAATGATGATGAAAGTATTTTCTTTTTGGGGATTTTCTTTCTTTTTTTTGGGTCACCCTGCCTCGGTGGGAGACGACCGACTTGTTGAAAAAAAAAAAAATAGAGTCTATGAAAGATGAGGTGAATCATAGAATTGATGAGGGGAAAAGGGTGAGTGGTGCACTTAGGAGTCTGTGGAGACAAAGAACTTTGTCCTTGGAGGCAAAGAGGGGAATGTATGAAAGTATAGTTTTACCAACGCTCTTATATGGGTGTGAAGCATGGGTGATGAATGTTGCAGCGAGGAGAAGGCTGGAGGCCATGGAGATGTCATGTCCGAGGGCAATGTGTGGTGTGAATATTATGCAGAGAATTCGTAGTTTGGAAGTTAGGAGGAGGTGCGGGATTACAAAAACTGTTGTCCAGATGGTTGAGGAAGGGTTGTTGAGGTGGTTCGGACATGTAGAGAGAATGGAGTGAAACAGAGTGTCTTCAAGAGTGTATCAGTCTGTAGTGAAAGGAAGGCGGGGTAGGGGTCGGCCTAGGAAAGGTTGGAGGGAGGGGGTAAAGGAGGTTTTGTGTGCGAGGGGCTTGGACTTCCAGCAGGCATGTGTGAGCGTGTTTGATAGGAGTGAATGGAGACAAATGGTTTTTAATACTTGACGTGCTGTTGGAGTGTGAGCAAAGTAACATTTATGAAGGGGTTCAGGGAAAGCGGCAGGCCGGACTTGAGTCCTGGAGATGGGAAGTACAGTGCCTGCACTCTGAAGGAGGGGTGTTAATGTTGCAGTTTAAAAACTGTAGTGTAAAGCACCCTTCTGGCAAGACAGTGATGGAGTGAATGATGGTGAAAGTTTTTCTTTTTCGGGCCACCCTGCCTTGGTGGGAATCGGCCAGTGTGATAATAAAATAAATAAAATAAAAGAGTTCATGTTGTTTCATTAGAGATTGATCAGGAAGCATAGATTTAATATTCATGATTCCCAACTTTTGACCAGCTGACCCGATTGAGGCTTGTCATATATACTTTTGAATTCATTTATAGAGAGAGCTTCTGCTCTTATTGTTCAATTCTCACCGCTTCTTAAGGTCTCTTATGATGAAGTAGTTGCTGATATGTGTTACTTATTTAGACCTGTAATTTTCAGCAGTGTTGTTAGCAGTTACCACGTTCATACAAAAGCAGTGACATTGCAGCTATTTGATAAATACATATTTTTTACATCTATATGACAAACTTTCTTTTTGCTTTCTTAAAATCCGATTCTTTCATTGGCTCGCCTGTTCTGTACACCACTTTTTTTCACAAACCCATCTGATGACATCAGCTTCCTTATATCAACATATTCACCACCTCCAAATTCTTTCCAATCACTTTTTTTTTCATTTCCTCTGTCCTGCTTTTCTCTTATTACCTTGCTCTTCTTTGTATATGTATGTACATGTGTGTATGCTACATATATTTTTACAGTATATTTTTGTGTATTCATTTTATTATAGCTTATCACATAAGTCTGTCAATTTTTAACTTGTATTACATACGATAAAAGCCACCAACCTTTATCTTGTGAAGGCAAGATGAAATTTGCTTGTTATTTTTATTATTCCAACACAATGATGCTCTGTTCTTCTGTTTTATTTGCTGTCACCTTGTTCAAATTTCTTATTAGCTGTCTGTATGTTCAGAATGTTCTAATAATTCCAAATCAGTACAGTGTATGTAACCAACATTCTCCAAACACGTGCAAATATTTCCTGCACCTATACGTTTTTTTGGTCACTCGACCTCAGTGGAAGACAGCTAGCATGTTTAAAAATAGATATATTTAGGAGGGTGTGTAAAGATGGAAAATTGAAGGTGAACATAGATAAGAGTAAGGTGATGAGGGTATCAACAATTTTGATAAAGAAAAATTCGATATCACATTGGAGGGAGAGAGTATGGAAGAAGTGAACATTTTCAAATATTTGGGAGTTGACCTGTTGGCAGATGGGTTTATGAAGGATGAGGTTAACCATAGAATTGATGAAGGAACAAAGGTGAGTGGTGCATTGAGGTATCTGTGGAGACAAAAAACGTTATCCATGGAGGCAAAGAAGGGAATGTACGAGAGTATGGTGGTACCAACACACTTATGTGTGTATTGAGCATGGGTAGTAAATGCTGCAGTGAGGAGGCGGCTGGAGGCAGTGGAGATGTCCTGTCTAAGGGCAATGTGTGGTGTAAATATTATGTAGAGAATTCATAGTGTGGAAATTAGGAAGTGGTGTGGAGTTAATAAAAGTATGTCAGAAGGCTGAGGAGAGGCTGTTGAGGTGGTTTGGTCATTGAGAGAATGGAACAAAGAATGACTTGGAGAGCGTGTAAATCTGTAGGGAAAGGAAGGCGGGGTAGGAGTCATTCCCGAAAAGGTTGGAGAGAGGGGGTAAAGGAGGCTTTGTGGGTGAGAAGCTTGGACTTCCAGCAAGCATGCATGAGCATAATAGATAGGAGTGAATGGAGATGAATGATTTTTGGGACCTGATGAGCTGTTGGAGTGTGAGCAGGGTAATATTTTGTGAAGGGATTCAGGGAAACCAGTTAGCCAGACTTGAGTCCTGGAAATGGGAAGTACAATGCCTTCACTTTAAAAGAGGGGGTTTGGGATATTGGTAGTTTGGAGGGACATCTGAAATGTCGTATCTATGCACCTCTGCAAAGACTGATTATGTATGAGTAATGGTGAAAGTGTTGAATGATGAAAGTTTTTTTTTTCTCTCTCTCTCTCTCTCTCTCTCTTTTGGGGTCACCCTACCTTGGTGGGAAATGGCCAACATGATTAAAAAAAAAAATATGTATTTCTAATATATCCTGTTTGTCATTACAGGAAAGACGTGTGGAAAAGAAACTGAATAGAGCGGCTTTCAAGGACGAAAGGAGGCGACAGGAAAAGATACTTATGAACAATAAATATAATAATAAAATATCTTTGGTGTAAGTGCTTTTCTTGCATCTAGAATAATTTTCCTTTATTTTTACATAGGCTTTCAACACTTTCTATGCTTATCAGATGTTAATAATATTATATTTGTTGCTCTTTATATTGCAATTTATTACCTAGGTGTGTGATCTGCAATGAACCAGAGAAATATTATGGAAGTTGTGGAAATATAGTGTCCAGTGTGAGTGTATTTGAGAAAGGAACTTACCAGTATCCTCATAGTTCAAGAAAACTTGTGACCAATTTAAGGCCTCCAGCTGATTAATATTGTTAATCATTTGGAGCTTTGGGGTTGGCTAGTGAATACTGTATCCAATAAACTTATTAATCCAGTTGCTAAGCAAATGCTGTTTATGCCACTAACTTGTTTGCACGAAATATATTCAGCAGTAAGTCTCAATTTTTGCATGTTTCATTCCATTATCGCCAAAAACAAAATACCTTGATATATCTTGTTTTGCATACCACATGTATTTAACTAGGAGTTTTCAATATTAAATTGTTTGTGCAACGGTCTTCAGTTTTATTTTATAATCTCAACATTACTCTGTAGAACTGCACACCATATACCATCTCGAATATTTATCTGTATGTTCTGCCAATATACCAAATATTATGAATATTAATTTATGTTTCATTTACCTAATCATATATATATAGCAACACACACCTCTCAAGGGAGATTTCTTGAAGCCATGAGGTGCTCTTTTTTTTATGGAATTACTTGTGCTGCTCTGTGTTGGACTGAACCTGAATCCCTCCCATGACCCCTGTGGATTTAGCACTTCCCCCACGAATGTAATACATGACTGCTCTGGGTTTAGCACTTTCCTGTATAAGAAAAATACAGATATTCCATGAATGTAAGGAAAATTCCACTTGGAGCAGTTCTGTATAGCTCATGGCAGTACCAGTAACAGCCTGGTTGATCAGGCTCTGATCCACCAGGAGGCCTGGTCACAGACTGGGCCGCTGGGGCATTGACCCCCGGAACACTCTCCAGGTAAACTATGACCCTCGTGGGATTAATGCATAGTTATGTTTATAATAATAATGTATAATTCACATGTTTTAACATAACCACCTACAATCAAATATGCCTTCCATTATCCAGGTGATTTATGACTCCTATGAGTTTAGCAGTTGGTTTGATAGGATTATTGGGTTTAAAACCTACTGACAGTAAGAGGGTCATTAGACTGCATGTCAGCTATACCTCGGTTTAATTCCTAAAATAGGGATTAGTCATAGTAAATCTATACACTTGAGACATAACCTCTTGATGTATATAATACTTTCCTATAAGGAATGGAACATATCAAAGATTATAGAAGTTATAAGTAGTTATAAGCTACCTTAAGGCTACCCAAAATGCTCTGCACACCCAGAGATTTTCTATAATGTATGCCTATCACCTTTTTTCCCCTCAAGGAAGGTTCCTTGATGTTGGTGAGGGGCTCTTGATTTAGGGAATTGGATCTGTGCTCCAGTTCCCCGAATTAAGCCTGAATGCCTTCCACATCCCCCCCCAGGCGTTGTATAATCCTCCGGGTTTAGCGCTTCCCCCTTGATTATAATAATAATAATATCACCTTTTTTGAACCAATTTTAAACCATGCTTTATATAAACAGCCTCCCCCTTGATTATAACAATAATAATTTATATAAAAAAAAGTTGTTCAGCACTTCATTTTTATTATAATAAACTTTATCATATAAACCACTGAAGCATAAATATGAGTGTGAAGGGAATGCTAATGAGTATTCTGACTGATTACATAGGGTTCCCAATGGAGTGGGAGCATAGATAAGTGTTGCTGAGATTACATGTATCTGTGATGAATCTGTAATCAGCATCTGAGAGCAACTTTTGGGGGTTGGGGGGCTTACAAAGCAGCAGCCTGACAATCAGGTGCTTGAGTGAGACTTGACTACTGATTGTAAACCCAAGCACTTTTCACAACGAGTGCTCCAACGTTGTCACCACTAACACACTTCATCCTCCCTCTTAGCTGACGGCTCCACCTTTGATACCTACTCCCTCTTGACTTTTTGACGCAGCAGGTTTATTACACAACCTTTGATTATAATTTCTCTAGCACTCTTCACAGCCCTTTCTGACTCTTCCCCCTGTTGTCCACTCCACCCTTGCTACTTTCTATTTCTGCAGTATCCCCTGCCCCAATGCACTGTATGACCCTTGTAGGTTCAGCACTTTTCTTTGATTATAATAATAATCTACCTCTATTATACTCTCCACCCTCGCTAGTCTCAGATTAAGTATATTAAACCAACCCCTGCAGTGCTGTATGACCCTTGTGGGTTTAACATTGTTATGATTATATAATTCAAGGTGAGTGCTGTATCACTCGCACTCAGTGGACCTGTCCTCTCCCTCCATGGATCAGATGCTATAATAATAATAATGCTTGATTTGAAAACCTCGGAAGAATTTATGAGAACATATAGAGGTATTCGTTTTTGTTTTAAAGGTGGGCCCTGGTTTACAGTGCTTCACTGTATGGCCCTGGTGGGTTTAGTGCTTAGTTTTGATTATAATAATTTACAGAGCTTTGCTTTACAGCATTTCGCTATACAGCGGTTTTCAATTACAGTGGACCCTCAACATTCGATACTAATCCGTTCCTGAGAGCTATCGAATGTCGAAAATACCGAAAGTCGAATTAATTTTCCCCTTAAGAAATAATGGAAATCAAATCAATCTGTGCAAGACACCCAAAAGTATGAAAAAAAAATTTTTACCACATGAAATATTAAGTTCAATGCAATAATAACAACAATAACAATAGAATAAATGACACTTACCTTTAATGAAGATCTGGTGATGATTGATGGGATGGGAGGATGGCAGAGTGTGGATGGTGTTAGTTTTTAGAAGGGGAATTCCCTTCCATTAGGACTTGAACTGGCAGCCTCACCATGCCTTACCACACTGTGTATGCCACTACGATTCTTAAATCTTTCAAACCAACCTTTGCTGGCCTTAACTTCACTCACATCACCACTAGTTGCAGGCAATTTCTTTACCAAATCATCATGCACTCCGACACACGCACTCCACTTTCATACTTTGCAATTATCTCTTTCTTCATTTCAATAGTCATTAGCACTTTTTTCTCGAAGGGTTGGCACTAGAAGCTTTCTTGGGGCCCAAGGTTACTTATTTTGCAGAAACAAGTACCAAAAACAGTGATAATATGGATAATATGGAATGTACCGAATGTATCCTTAGATGCGCGCACACTGGCTGGCTTGTAAACACTGGCACACACAGGGCAGTTCAGGCCACACGTGGACATGTCTCGTACGAATCGTATCGCATGTCGGGTTTTCCATCGAATGTTGAGGCGAAATTTTTGCGTTAAAATGCATCGAATGTCGGATTTATCGAATGTCGATGCCATCGAATGTCGGGGGTCCACTGTATACCTGTTCATTTATTTGGACTTCCTACAATAAATATATTCTCCACTCACTATAAGCTAAGGATAAAAATATTTTAAGGTAAATACTCCTCAAGGGAGTTTCCTTGATGCTGGTGAGGGGCTCTTGATCTAGGGAATTGGATCTGTGGTCCAGTTCCCTGAATTAAGCCTGAATATCTTCCTCCCTCCTCTCCCAGGCACTGTATAATATCCCTACAGGTCTAGCTCTCTGGGTTAATAATAAGGTAGATAATTATATTGCTCACTTAATGCATGATAGTGTAAACATGTCAATCAGATATTTATATGCATTTGAAAGTGAAAAAAAGGCTATGATTCACTTTATAGCGATTTTTTTTTTTACAGGAGGAACCTGGAACCTAACCTGCTGTATAAACGGGGCCCTCCAGTAGCTCCGAACCTAACCTGGTGTATAAGCGGGGCCTTCATGTATTCGAAAAATTATAGCTGTATAATCCTACAGGTTTAGTGCTTCCCTGTGATTATAATAATAATAATCTAATAATTATATTAACTGTATTGGAGTGACTGCTTCTTCCTTGGATCAAACCTTATCACCTCATATTTTCCTGGTTTTGTATAATTCGCCCTGTGGGTTTAATGCTTCCCAATGAGTATGCTAAAAATAATAATTCCCCTTGCAGCACTACATGACCCATGTGGGTTTAGTGTTTAATTATGATTATTATTATAATCCCCTTCCTTGGATCATACCTAGCTACCTCCCATTTGTCAGGCACTGTTGCTAAAGTCAACTGCTGTTGTAGGTAACTGCTACTGTTGAAGGTAACTCTTCTACTGTTGTAGGTAACTGCTACTGTTGTAGGTAACTCTGCTACTGTTGTAGGTAACTCTGCTACTGTTGTAGGTAACTGCTACTGTTGTAGGTAACTCTGCTACTGTTGTAGGTAACTCTGCTACTGTTGTAGGTAACTCTGCTACTGTTGTAGGTAACTCTGCTACTGTTGTAGGTAACTGCTACTGTTGTAGGTAACTCTGCTACTGTTGCAGGTAACTCTGCTACTGTTGTAGGTAACTCTGCTACTGTTGTAGGTAACTGCTACTGTTATAGGTAACTCTGCTACTGTTGTAGGTAACTGCTACTGTTGTAGGTAACTCTGCTACTGTTGTAGGTAACTGCTACTGTTGTAGGTAACTGCTACTGTTGTAGGTAACTCTGCTACTGTTGTAGGTAACTGCTACTGTTGTAGGTAACTCTGCTATTGTTGTAGGTAACTCTGCTACTGTTGTAGGTAACTGCTACTCTTGTAGGTAACTGCTACTGTTGTAACTAACTATGCTACTGTTGTAGTAACTGTTACTGTTGTAGGTAACTGCTACTCTTGTAGTAACTGCTGCAGTTGTAGGTAACTGCTACTGTTGTAGGTAACTCTACTACTGTTGTAGGTAACTCTGCTACTGTTGTATGTAACAGCTACAGTAAGCAGCTCAACCAGCTGCTGGAAGCACCTCCGCTGCTGTTGCTTCTGCTGTGTGTAAGGTTTGTCAGTGCAATAATAATACTTTGCGTTCTCGCCACCTATAAATTCATAGCATAGAAAAAAATGATCACAGTACCATAGCACAGTACCATAGTACAGTACCATAGCACAGTACCATAGTACAGTACCATAGCACAGTACCATAGTACAGTACCATAGCACAGTACCATAGTACAGTACCATAGCACAGTACCATAGTACAGTACCATAGTACAGTACCATAGCGCAGTACCAAAGCACCGTACCATAGCACAGTACCATAGCACAGTACCATAGCGCAGTACCACAGTACAGTACCATAGTACAGTACCATAGCGTAGTACCATAGTACAGTACCATAGTACAGTACCATAGTACAGTACCATAGCGTAGTACCATAGTACAGTACCATAGTACAGTACCATAGTACAGTACCATAGCGCAATACCAAAGCACCGTGCGAAAGCACCGTACCATAGCACAGTACCATAGCACAGTACCATAGTGCAGTACCATATTACAGTACCATAGTACAGTACCATAGCGCAGTACCATAGCACCGTACGATAGCACAGTACCATAGCACAGTACCATAGCACAGTACCATAGTGCAGTACCATATTACAGTACCATAGTACAGTACCATAGCGCAGTACCATAGCACCGTACGATAGCACAGTACCATAGCAGAGTACCATAGCACAGTACCATAGCGCAGTACCATATTACAGTACCATAGTACAGTACCATAGTGCAGTACCATAGCACCGTACGATAGCACAGTACCATAGCACAGTACCATAGCACAGTACCATAGCACAGTACCATAGCGCAGTACCACAGTACAGTACCATAGTACAGTACCATAGCGCAGTACCATAGCACCGTACGATAGCACAGTACCATAGCGCAGTACCATAGTACAGTACCATAGCACTTTCCCGACACTACTCAAGACAGCAAGGGTTACACCAATACATAAATGAGGTGACCCTACAGACGTAAACAACTATAGGCCAATATCAAACTTACCATTGCTATCCAAAATCTTTGAGAAACTCGTGCACAGGAGACTATATTCATTTATAACGTCACAAAACATGCTCAACCCCTGCCAATTTGGATTCAGGGAAAATAAAAGCACTAATGATGCAATTATAAAAATAAGAAGAACATAAGAACATAAGAACGAAGGAACACTGCAGAAGGCCTACTGGCCCATGCGAGGCAGGTCCAAGTCCCTACCGGCTTAAGCCAATGCACCCAACCTAGTCAGGTCAGGTCACATTGAGTTAAGGGAGGAACACGGCAACCGACCTGTTAGCACAAGCTATCAGGTCTAACTCACACCCACCCACATCTACTCATGTATTTATCCAACCTATTTTTAAAGCTACACAACGTTCTGGCCTCTATAACGGTACTTGGGAGTTTGTTCCACTCATCCACAACTCTATTACCAAACCAGTACTTTCCTATATCCCTCCTGAATCTGAATTTTTCCAACTTAAAACCATTGCTGCGAGTCCTGTCTAGGCTAGATATTTTCAGCACACTATTTACATCCCCTTTATTTATTCCTGTCTTCCACTTATAAACCTCAATCATATCCCCCCTGATTCTACGTCTTTCTAGAGAGTGCAGTTTCAGGGCCCTTAGTCTATCCTCATAGGGAAGGTTTCTGATACATGGGATCATCTTTGTCATCCTCCTTTGTACATTTTCCAGAGAATTTATATCCATTCTGTAATACGGTGACCAAAACTGTGCAGCATAATCTAAATGAGGCCTAACCAAGGATGTATAGAGTTGAAGAACAACCTGAGGACTCCTATTATTTATGCTTCTTGATATGAAGCCAAGGATTCTATTAGCTTTATTGCGAACACTTATGCACTGTTGTCTTGGTTTCAGATTACTGCTAACCAGAACTCCTAAATCTTTTTCGCAATCCGTAATATTAAGATCTACATTATTTAGTTTATATGTGGCATGGTTATTGTCCTGTCCAACATTTAGAACTTTGCATTTGTCTATATTAAACTGCATCTGCCACTTCTAGACCTGCTTTACACAGCATTGGAAAATAAGGAATATCCGCTAGGAATTTTTATTGACCTAAGAAAAGCGTTTGACACAGTAGACCACGGCATCCTACGCCACAAACTTGACCACTTTGGTATAAGAGGCCACGCGCTTGCATATTTTAAATCCTACCTTTCTAATAGGTATCAGTATGTCACCATTAAAGACACATCCTCATCAATACGGCCACTTGATACTGGAGTTCCGCAGGGACGTGTCCTTGGACCCCTGCTCTTTCTCATTTACATCAATGTTCTTCCAAACATATCCCAACACCTGAAACCCATTCTCTTTGCTGACGATACGACTTATGTCATCTCCCACCCTAATCTTGCCACCCTCAACACCATTGTTAACGAGGAGCTGCTCAAAATATCGATTTGGATGACAGCCAATAAACTCACACTTAACACTGGCAAAACCTATTATATTATGTTTGGTAGCAGAGCAGGTGTTGCGCAACTTAACATTAAGATTGGCAATACTCAAATTGCCAGACATAATGAGGGCAAATTCCTTGGCCCATACCTTGACAACAACCTAAATTTCAGCACCCATATCCAATACATAACAAAAAAAGTATCCAAAATGTTGGGGATCCTCTCCAGGATACGATACTACGTACCGCAAACTGCCCTTCTCACACTATACCATTCACTTATATATCCATACCTCACCTATGCTATCTGTGCTTGGGGTTCAACTGCAGCAACACACCTAAAGCCAATAATAACCCAACAAAAATCCGCAGTAAGAATGATCACTAAATTCCATCCCTGGCAATACCCCCCCCCCCACTCTTCATAGATCTAAACTTACTCCCTGTTCAGAACATCCACACTTACTACTGTGCAATCTATATCTACAGGACCTTAAATTCCGATATTAACCTTGACCTAAAACGCTTTCTTGATATTTGTGACAGGATGGCCCGGTGGCCTGGTGGCTAAAGCTCCTGCTTCACACACGGAGGGCCCGGGTTCGATTCCCGGCGGGTGGAAACATTTCGACACGTTTCCTTACACCTGTTGTCCTGTTCACTTACCAGCAAATAGGTGCCTGGGTGTTAGTCGACTGGTGTGGGTCGCATCCTGGGGGGACAAGATTAAGGACCCCAATGGAAATAAGTTAGACAGTCCTCGATGACGCACTGACTTTCTTGGGTTATCCTGGGTGGCTAACCCCCCCGGGGTTAAAAATCCGAACGAAATCTTAACTTATCCACAGGCATAACACCAGACACAAACATCTCTATGACATTCCCCGTGTTCGACTAAGCCTTTACAAAAATTCAATGTATTTCAAAGGACCTAAAATCTGGAACACCCTACCTGAAAACTCTAGAACTGCAGACACATTCATCACTTTCAAAACTACAGTTAGAAAACATCTTATCTCCCTGATCCACCCCGACAACTAACTACATGATAACCACCTGGTGGTTCAAAATTACACTCACTCACCCACTGACTATAAACCCAGAAATACTAATCTTAATCTTAAAATAATAAATCCTAACTAGTCATAAGTTTGCCTGTGATACTCAAATATAGACACCTTGTATTGTGCCAAAACAAAAGCATTCACATTGCTAAACTCACAAATTATGATGTAGTCACTTAGCCTTAGTACTATAATCTGTAAAGGATTTAATGTTAAGAATTAATCTAAGTCTGCTCGAAATGCCTAGCCATGCTAGGTGTCCTAGTGGCCCCCTCTGTAATTAGTATTTTATAATATGTAAACCACACAATACCCAAAACCTGTAAACCCCACATTGTAACCATTATAGAGAATAAACTTGAATTGAATTGAATTGAATTGAATAGTACAGTACCATAGCACCGTGCGATAGCACCGTACCATAGCACAGTACCATAGCACAGTACCATAGCCCAGTACCATAGTACAGTACCATAGTGCAGTACCATAACACAGCACCATAGCACAGTATCATCGCACAGTACCAAAGCACAGTAGCATAGCACAGTACCATAGTATAGTACCATAGAACAGTACCATAGTATAGTACCATAGCACAGTACCATAGCACAGTACCATAGCACAGTGCCATAGCACAGTGCCATAGCACAGTACCATAGCATAGTACCATAGCACAGTACCATAGCACAGTACCATAGCACAGTACCATAGCACAGTACCATAGCACAGTGCCATAGTACAGTACCATAGTACAGTACCATAGCACAGTACCATAGCACAGTATTATAGCACAGTACCACAGTACAGTACCATAGCACAGTCCCATAGTACAGTACCATAGCACAGTACCATAGCACAGTACCTTAGCACAGTATCATAGTACAATACCATAGTACAGTACCATAGCACAGTACCACAGCAAAGTACCATAGCACAGTACCATATTACAGTACCATAGCACAGTCCCATAGTACAGTACCATAACACAGTCCCATAGTACAGTACCATAGTACAGTACCATAGTACAGTATCATAGTACAGTACCATAGCACAGTACCATAGTACAGTACCATAGCACAGTCCCATAGTACAGTGCCATAGCACAGTACCATAGCACAGTACCATAGCACAGTACCATTAGTACAGTACCATAGTACAGTACCATAGCACAGTACCATAGTACAGTGCCATAGCACAGTCCCATAGCACAGTACCATAGCACAGTACCATAGTACAGTACCATAGCACAGTCCCATAGTACAGTACCATAGCACAGTCCCATAGTACAGTACCATAGCACAGTCCCATAGTACAATACCATAGCACAGTACCATAGTACAGTACCATAGCACAGTCCCATAGTACAGTACCATAGCACAGTCCCATAGTACAGTACCATAGCACAGTACCATAGTACAGTACCATAGCACAGTACCATAGCCCAGTACCATAGCACAGTACCATAGCCCAGTACCATAGCACAGTACCATAGTACAGTACCACAGCACATTACCATAGCACAGTACCATAGCACAGTACCATAGCACAGTACCATAGCACAGTACCATAGCACAGTACCATAGCACAGTACCTTAGCACAGTATCATAGTACAATACCATAGTACAGTACCATAGCACAGTACCACAGCAAAGTACCATAGCACAGTACCATATTACAGTACCATAGCACAGTCCCATAGTACAGTACCATAACACAGTCCCATAGTACAGTACCATAGTACAGTACCATAGTACAGTATCATAGTACAGTACCATAGCACAGTACCATAGTACAGTACCATAGCACAGTCCCATAGTACAGTGCCATAGCACAGTACCATAGCACAGTACCATAGCACAGTACCATTAGTACAGTACCATAGTACAGTACCATAGCACAGTACCATAGTACAGTGCCATAGCACAGTCCCATAGCACAGTACCATAGCACAGTACCATAGTACAGTACCATAGCACAGTCCCATAGTACAGTACCATAGCACAGTCCCATAGTACAGTACCATAGCACAGTCCCATAGTACAATACCATAGCACAGTACCATAGTACAGTACCATAGCACAGTCCCATAGTACAGTACCATAGCACAGTCCCATAGTACAGTACCATAGCACAGTACCATAGTACAGTACCATAGCACAGTACCATAGCCCAGTACCATAGCACAGTACCATAGCCCAGTACCATAGCACAGTACCATAGTACAGTACCACAGCACATTACCATAGCACAGTACCATAGCACAGTACCATAGCACAGTACCATAGCACAGTACCATAGCACAGTACCATAGCACAGTACCTTAGCACAGTATCATAGTACAATACCATAGTACAGTACCATAGCACAGTACCACAGCAAAGTACCATAGCACAGTACCATATTACAGTACCATAGCACAGTCCCATAGTACAGTACCATAACACAGTCCCATAGTACAGTACCATAGTACAGTACCATAGTACAGTATCATAGTACAGTACCATAGCACAGTACCATAGTACAGTACCATAGCACAGTCCCATAGTACAGTGCCATAGCACAGTACCATAGCACAGTACCATAGCACAGTACCATTAGTACAGTACCATAGTACAGTACCATAGCACAGTACCATAGTACAGTGCCATAGCACAGTCCCATAGCACAGTACCATAGCACAGTACCATAGTACAGTACCATAGCACAGTCCCATAGTACAGTACCATAGCACAGTCCCATAGTACAGTACCATAGCACAGTCCCATAGTACAATACCATAGCACAGTACCATAGTACAGTACCATAGCACAGTCCCATAGTACAGTACCATAGCACAGTCCCATAGTACAGTACCATAGCACAGTACCATAGTACAGTACCATAGCACAGTACCATAGCCCAGTACCATAGCACAGTACCATAGCCCAGTACCATAGCACAGTACCATAGTACAGTACCACAGCACATTACCATAGCACAGTACCATAGCACAGTACCATAGCACAGTACCATAGCACAGTACCATAGCACAGTACCATAGTACAGTACCATAGTAAGGATCCCAATGGAAATTAGTCACTTCGACTTTTTGGGTTATCGTATGCTGCTATAATAATAATAATAATAATAATAATAATAATAATAATAATAATAATAATAATAATAATAATAATAATAATAATAATAATAATAATAATAATAATAAGTAGAAGAAGAAGAAGAAGATAAAATGATGAAAAGAAGATCAATAAACAATGGAGATATGTATTATCTCGAGACTTTGCACTGACGCCACATTCTAAATATCTAAACAATTTTACGTTTTCTTAGATAAGATGACATCTCCATAAGTGTTTTAACTCCTGAATCAGGCCTGCATCTGACATGCTCAGAGTAGGTCCCCTGTTGCCAGGAAGGGGGGGGCTCTTGAACCAGGGACATGGAAAGACCCTCCACTTCTTCGTGTGACGCAGCGAGCCTCAGTTGTTATGTATTGTTGATCCGAGGGAATACCTTGTACCTTCATTATGGGAGGGATCTCATCCACCACTGAGGGAGGACGGAGAGACGAGGTTGGTCTTGTGAGATCTGCATCATATGGTGAAGCCTCTTCTGAAGCCAGTGCTGAAGACCTTGGTGGAGACTTGAGTATGCTAGGCTAAAGGACACATATTGTCGGTAATTTTACCAACATGTGCTGATGTCAGTATATCTATGTATTTCCATTCCTCAAAGTCGCACCAGATCAATGTATGGCAAAAAGACACATTTCACTCTTATGATGTTGCACCAAGAGATTTCATCAAGTGTCTGTTGAAGGCCGCTGATAAAAAAAAAACAATAAATACTGTGGGGTAAATGTAGCAACGAAAAGTCTTTTGCAATACGAATCTTTGAAGATAGTATATTTTAATGTGTCAAAAATCTACCTCTGACAGGCCGGTTGGTGCTCGCTCTCCAGATCAGGAGACACAGATTAGGAGACACTGGTCAGGAGACACGGGTCAGGAGACACGGGTCAGGAGACATAGGTCAGGAGACACAGGTCAGGAGACATAGGTCAGGAGACATAGGTCAGGAGACACAGGTCTGGAGACACGGGTCAGGAGACATAGGTCAAGAGACACAGGTCAGGAGACACAGGTCAGGAGACACGGGTCAGAAGACACAGGTCAGGAGACACGGGTCAGGAGACACGGGTCAGAAGACACAGGTCAGGAGACACGGGTCAGGAGACACGGGTCAGGAGACACAGGTCAGGAGACACAGGTCAGGAGACACGGGTCAAGAGACATGGGTCAGGAGACACGGGTCAGGAGACACGGGTCAGAAGACACGGGTCAGGAGACACAGATCAGGAGACACAGGTAGGAGACACAGGTCAGGAGACACAGGTCTGGAGACAGGTTTGGAGACACAGGTCAGGGAACATGGGTCAGGGAACACAAGTCAGAAGACATGGGTCAGGAGACACAGGTCGGGAGACACAAGTCAGGAGACACAGGTCTGGAGACACGGGTCAGGAGACACAGGTCTGAAGACACAGGTCAGGAGACACAGGTCAAGAGACACAGGTCAGGAGACAGGTCAGGAGACACAAGTCAGGAGACACAAGTCAGGAGACACAGATCTGGAGACACAGGTTAGGAGACACAGGTCTGGAGACACGGGTCATGAGACAGGTCAAGAGACACAGGTCAGTAGACAGGACGGAAACAGTGTGGAACAGGATTCTCCAAGAGAAACCACGGTTGAAATACTCGGAAGAGTACAAGAGGGTGTTCCTAGACAGAGACAGAACACAATCAGAACGACAGCAGCTGAGGGAGAGGACAAAAAAGCGAAAGGAGCTAGGAAAAGAGACAAGGATGGAACCAGCAGAGGTCAGTCAGAGCAGAACAGAACAGCAAGGGCAAGCACACACACAACTATTCTCAGAACCATACAACCTATCACACCATCCCAACACACACTACAATCCATACCCACAGCCTCCACCCAACACCGAGCTATAGAATCCCACAGTATGCTACCAGGTCTCCCACCCTCACAATTTCCCCCAAACCACAGTGTTGGAAAGGAAACTGAAGGTATGGTACACAAACGCTGATGGAATAACAAATAAGTGGGAGGAGTGGCATGAAAGAGTCAAAGAGGCATCACCGGACGTCATAGCTCTCACAGAAACCAAGCTTACAGGTATGATAACAGATGCCATCTTTCCAACGGGATACCAAATCCTGAGGAAAGACAGATGGAACAGGGGGGGTGGAGGAGTGGCATTGCTGATCAAAAATCGCTGGAATTTTGATGAGCTGGAGAGAGTAGACAGCGGAGAAGAAAGTGATTTCATAGCGGGAAAGCTTCACTCTGGAGGTCCCAAGGTGGTAATAGCAGTGATGTATAACCCACCGCAGAACAGCAGGAGGCCAAGGCAAGAGTACGACGAGAGCAATAGAGCGATGGTTGACACACTGGCTACAGTGGCCAGAAGAGCTCATGCATGCTGGGCAAAGCTCCTGATCATGGGTGACTTTAACCACAAGGAGATCGATTGGGAGAACTTGGACCCGCATGGGGGCCAAGATACATGGATGGCTAAGATGATGGAGGTGGTACTGGAAAACTTCATGTACCAACACATAAGGGACACTACAAGAGAGAGAGGAGAGGATGAACCAGCAAGGCTGGACTTAGTATTCACCTTGAGTAGTGCAGATATCGAGGACATCACATATGAAAGACCCCTTGGGGCCAGTGACCATGTGGTTTTAAGCTTCGAATACACAGTAGAGCTACAAGTGGAGGGAGAAGCAGGAAGGCCAGGACGAATGAAGCCAAACTACAAGAAACGGGACTACACAGGAATGAGGAACTTCCTGAATGGGGTTCAGTGGGACAGAGAACTGGCAGGGAAGCCAGTTAATGGGATGATGGAATATGTAGCAAAAAAATGCAAGGAGGCTGAGGAGAGGTTTGTACCCAAGGGTAACAGGAATAATGAAAAAGCCAGGATGAGCCCATGGTTTACCCAAAGGTGCAGGGAGGCAAAAACCAAGTGTGCTAGGGAATGGAAGAAATATAGAAGGCAAAGGACCCAGGAGAATAAGGAGAGCAGTCGTAGAGCCAGAAACGAATATGCACAGATAAGAAGGGAGGCCCAAAGACAATATGAAAATGACATAGCAGCGAAAGCCAAATCTGACCCGAAACTGTTGTACAGCCACATCAGGAGGAAAACAACAGTCAAGGACCAGGTAATCAGGCTAAGGAAGGAAGGAGGAGAGACAACAAGAAATGACCGTGAAGTATGTGAGGAACTCAACAAGAGATTCAAAGAAGTGTTCACAGAGGAGACAGAAGGGGCTCCAGAAAGACGGAGAGGTGGGGCACACCACCAAGTGCTGGACACAGTGCACACAACCGACGAAGAAGTGAAGAGGCTTCTGAGTGAGCTAGATACCTCAAAGGCAATGGGGCCAGATAACATCTCCCCATGGGTATTGAGAGAGGGAGCAGAGGCGCTATGTGTACCCCTAACAACAATATTCAATACATCTATCGAAACAGGGAGATTGCCTGAGGCATGGAAGACAGCAAATGTAGTCCCAATCTTTAAAAAAGGAGACAGACATGAAGCATTAAACTACAGACCAGTGTCACTGACTTGTATAGTATGCAAAATCATGGAGAAGATTATCAGGAGAAGAATGGTGGAACACCTAGAAAGGAATGATCTCATCAACAGCAGCCAACATGGTTTCAGGGACGGGAAATCCTGTGTCACAAACCTACTGGAGTTCTATGACATGGTGACAGCAGTAAAACAAGAGAGAGAGGGGTGGGTGGATTGCATATTCTTGGACTGCAAGAAGGCGTTTGACACAGTTCCACACAAGAGATTAGTGCAAAAACTGGAGGACCAAGCAGGGATAACAGGGAAGGCACTACAATGGATCAGGGAATACTTGTCAGGAAGACAGCAGCGAGTCATGGTACGTGGCGAGGTGTCAGAGTGGGCACCTGTGACCAGCGGGGTCCCACAGGGGTCAGTCCTAGGACCAGTGCTGTTTCTGGTATTTGTGAACGACATGACGGAAGGAATAGACTCTGAGGTGTCCCTGTTTGCAGATGACGTGAAGTTGATGAGAAGAATTCACTCGATCGAAGACCAGGCAGAACTACAAAGGGATCTGGACAGGCTGCAGACTTGGTCCAGCAATTGGCTCCTGGAGTTCAATCCCACCAAGTGCAAAGTCATGAAGATTGGGGAAGGGCAAAGAAGACCGCAGACGGAGTACAGTCTAGGGGGCCAGAGACTACAAACCTCACTCAAGGAAAAAGATCTTGGGGCGAGTATAACACCAGGCACATCTGAAGCGCACATCAACCAAATAACTGCTGCAGCATATGGGCGCCTAGCAAACCTCAGAACAGCATTCCGACATCGTTCAGGACCCTGTACACCGTGTACGTTAGGCCCATATTGGAGTATGCGGCACCAGTTTGGAACCCACACCTAGCCAAGCACGTAAAGAAACTAGAGAAAGTGCAAAGGTTTGCAACAAGACTAGTCCCAGAGCTAAGAGGTATGTCCTACGAGGAGAGGTTAAGAGAAATCAACCTGACGACACTGGAGGACAGGAGAGATAGGGGGGACATGATAACGACATACAAAATACTGAGAGGAATTGACAAGGTGGACAAAGACAGGATGTTCCAGAGATTGGACACAGTAACAAGGGGACACAGTTGGAAGTTGAAGACACAGATGAATCACAGGGATGTTAGGAAGTATTTCTTCAGCCACAGAGTAGTCAGTAAGTGGAATAGTTTGGGAAGCGATGTAGTGGAGGCAGGATCCATACATAGCTTTAAGCAGAGGTATGATAAAGCTCACGGTTCAGGGAGAGTGACCTAGTAGCGATCAGTGAAGAGGCGGGGCCAGGAGCTCGGACTCGACCCCCGCAACCTCAACTAGGTGAGTACAACTAAGTGAGTACAGGTCAGGAGACACAGGTCAGGAGACACAGGTCAGGAGACACAGGTCAGGAGACACAAGCCAGGAGACACAGGTCAGGAGACACAGGTCAGGAGACACAGGTCTGGAGACACGGGTCAGGAGACACAGGTCAGGAGATACAGGCCAGGAGACACAAGTCAGAAGACACAAGTCAGGAGACACAGGTCAGGAGACACAGGTCAGGAGACACAGGTCAGGAAACATAGGTCAGGAGATACAGGTCAGGAGACACAGGTCAGGAGACACAGGTCAGGAGACACAGGTCAGGAGACACAAGTAAGGAGACACAGGTCAGGAGACACAAGTCAGGAAACACAGGTCAGGAGACACAGGTCAGGAGACACAGGTCAGGAGATACAGGTCAGGAGACACAAGTCAGGAGACACAGGTCAGGAGACACAAGTCAGGAGACATAGGTCAGGAGACACAGGTCTGGAGACACGGATCAGGAGACATAGGTCAAGAGACACAGGTCAGGAGACATGGGTCAGGAGACACGGGTCAGGAGACACAGGTCAGGAGACAAGGGTCAGGAGACACGGGTCAGGAGACACGGGTCAAGAGACACAGGTCAGGAGACACAGGTCAGGAGACACAGGTCTGGAGACACAGGTCAGGAGACATAGGTCAGGAGACACAGGTCAGGAGACACAGGTCTGGAGACACGGGTCAGGAGGCATAGGTCATGAGACACAGGTCAGGAGACACGGGTCAGGAGACACAGGTCAGGAGACACAAGTCAGGAGACACAGGTCAGGAGACACAAGTCAGGAGACACAGGTGAGGAGACACAGGTGAGGAGACACAGGTCAGGAGACACAAGTCAGGAGACACAGGTCAGGAGACACAAGTCAGGAGACACAGGTCAGGAGACACAGGTCAGGAGACACAGGTCAGGAGACACAAGTCAGGAGACACAGGTCAGGAGACACAAGTCAGGAGACACAGGTCAGGAGACACAGGTCAGGAGACACAGGTCAGGAGACACAAGTCAGGAGACAAAGGTCATGAGACACAAGTCAGGAGACACAGGTCAGGAGACACAGGTCAGGAGACACAGGTCAGGAGACACAGGTCAGGAGATACAGGTCAGGAGACACAGGTCAAGAGACACAGGTCAGGAGACAGGCCAGGAGACACAAGTCATGAGACATAGGTCAGAAGACACAGGTCAGGAGACACATGTCAAGAGACACAAGTCAGGAGACACAGGTCAGGAGACACAAGTCAGGAGACACAGGTCAGGAGACACAGGTCAGGAGACACAAGTCAGGAGACACAGGTCAGGAGACACAGGTCAGGAGACACAGGTCAGGAGACACAGATCAGGAGACACAAGTCAGGAGACACAGGTTAGGAGACACAGGTCAGGAGACACAGGTCAAGAGACACAGGTCAGGAGACAGGCCAGGAGACACAAGTCATGAGACATAGGTCAGAAGACACAGGTCAGGAGACACAGGTCAGGAGACACAAGTCAGGAAACACAGGTCAGGAGACACAAATCAGGAGACATAGGTCAGGAGACACAGGTCAGGAGACACAGGTCAGGAGACACAGGTCAGGAGATACAGGTCAGGAGACACAGGTCAGGAGAGACAAGTCAGGAGACACAGGTTAGGAGACACAGGTCAGGAGACACAGGTCAAGAGACACAAGTCAGGAGACACAGGTCAGGAGACACAGGTTAGGAGACACAGGTCAGGAGACACAGGTCAAGAGACACAGGTCAGGAGACAGGCCAGGAGACACAAGTCATGAGACATAGGTCAGAAGACACAGGTCAGGAGACACAGGTCAAGAGACACAAGTCAGGAGACACAGGTCAGGAGACACAAGTCAGGAGACACAGGTCAGGAGACACAGGTCAGGAGACACAAGTCAGGAGACACAGGTCAGGAGACACAAGTCAGGAGACACAGGTCAGGAGACACAGGTCAGGAGACACAGGTCAGGAGACACAAGTCAGGAAACACAGGTCAGGAGACACAAATCAGGAGACATAGGTCAGGAGACACAGGTCAGGAGACACAGGTCAGGAGACACAGGTCAGGAGATACAGGTCAGGAGACACAGGTCAGGAGAGACAAGTCAGGAGACACAGGTTAGGAGACACAGGTCAGGAGACACAGGTCAAGAGACACAGGTCAGGAGACAGGCCAGGAGACACAAGTCATGAGACACAGGTCAGAAGACACAGGTCAGGAGACACAGGTCAAGAGACACAAGTCAGGAGACACAGGTCAGGAGACACAAGTCAGGAGACACAGGTCAGGAGACACAGGTCAGGAGACACAGGTCAGGAGACACAAGTCAGGAGACACAGGTCAGGAGACACAAGTCAGGAGACACAGGTCAGGAGACACAAGTCAGGAGACACAGGTCAGGAGACACAGGTCAGGAGACACAGGTCAGGAGACACAGATCAGGAGATACAGGTCAGGAGACACAGGTCAGGAGACACAGTTCAGGAGACACAGGTCAGGAGACACAGGTCAGGAGACACAGGTCAGGAGACACAAGTAAGGAGACACAGGTCAGGAGACACAAGTCAGGAAACACAGGTCAGGAGACACAAGTCAGGAGACACAGGTCAGGAGACACAGGTCAGGAAACACAGGTCAGGAGATACAGGTCAGGAGACACAGGTCAGGAAACACAGGTCAGGAGATACAGGTCAGGAGACACAGGTCAGGAGACACAGTTCAGGAGACACAGGTCAGGAGACACAGGTCAGGAGACACAGGTCAGGAGACACAAGTAAGGAGACACAGGTCAGGAGACACAAGTCAGGAAACACAGGTCAGGAGACACAAGTCAGGAGACACAGGTCAGGAGACACAGGTCAGGAGACACAGGTCAGGAGACACAGGTCAGGAGACACAAGTCAGGAGACACAGGTCAGGAGACACAAGTCAGGAGACATAGGTCAGGAGACACAGGTCTGGAGACACGGATCAGGAGACATAGGTCAAGAGACACAGGTCAGGAGACATAGGTCAGGAGACATGGGTCAGGAGACACAGGTCAGGAGACACAGGTCAGGAGACAATGGTCAGGAGACACGGGTCAGGAGACACGGGTCAAGAGACACAGGTCAGGAGACACAGGTCAGGAGACACAGGTCTGGAGACACAGGTCAGGAGACATAGGTCAGGAGACACAGGTCAGGAGACACAGGTCAGGAGACACAGGTCAGGAGACACAAGTCAGGAGACACAGGTCAGGAGACACAAGTCAGGAAACACAGGTCAGGAGACACAAGTCAGGAGACACAGGTCAGGAGACACAGATCAGGAGACACAAGTCAGGAGACACAGGTCAGGAGACACAAGTCAGGAAACACAGGTCAGGAGACACAAGTCAGGAGACACAGGTCAGGAGACACAGATCAGGAGACACAAGTCAGGAGACACAGGTCAGGAGACACAGGTCAGGAGACACAGGTCAGGAGACACAAGTCAGGAGACACAGGTCAGGAGACACAGATCAGGAGACACAAGTCAGGAGACACAGGTCAGGAGACACAAGTCAGGAGACACAGGTCAGGAGACACAGGTCAGGAGACACAGATCAGGAGACACAAGTCAGGAGACACAGGTCAGGAGACACAGATCAGGAGACACAAGTCAGGAGACACAGGTCAGGAGACACAAGTCAGGAGACACAGGCCAGGAGACACAAGTCAGGAGACACAAGTCAGGAGACACAGGCCAGGAGACACAAGTCAGGAGACACAGGTCAGGAGACACAGATCAGGAGACACAAGTCAGGAGACACAGGTCAGGAGACACAAGTCAGGAGACACAAGTCAGGAGACACAGGTCAGGAGACACAAGTCAGGAGACACAGGTCAGGAGACACAGGTCAGGAGACACAGATCAGGAGACACAAGTCAGGAGACACAGGTCAGGAGACACAGGTCTAAAGACACGGATCAGGAGACATAGGGTCACAAAAAACAAAACAAAAACAGAACACTACGCAAGCTTCTTCCATCACTGCCTAAGCCGTCAAATGGGACGCACAGTCTTCACCTGTTCAACGACAGCTCAACGTCCCTCCAGGACGCGACCTACAACAGTCGACCAACACAAAGTTAAATTAACAGGAAGCAACAGATGTAAAGAAACTTCGTGAAATTAATAATCAGTGTTTCTTAAGCAAAATTAAATGATTTGATGTTTTTGAAGGTAGTATTGGACTGAAATGGTATGGTGATACCGACAAGGTGTGGAAAAAGGCACTTATGTACAGTTCAGGGCATATAATGGAGGCAATGTTTCGTCACGAGTGGCTTCTTCGGTCTCTAATAAATGTCCTGAATTGTACATAAGTGTTGGACTGCCTAGCAGGAACAGTAGTCCCGTCCCCAGATATGAATTACCTGTATTAATGTTGGTAGAATTATATTACATGAAAGGACACAGGTACAACTAATATGACATTTTAGTGTGGCAACGTTTCGCTCTTCAATTTTGTCAAGCTGTTACGGCTTGACAAAACTCCTGGAGAGCGAAACGTTGCCATAATAAAATGTCATATTAGTTGCACTTGTGTCCTTTTACCTAACGTGAATTACCTGATTCAAGTTGTTTGTTTATTCATTTATTCGACCTCTTGTCAGGGTGTATTGACAAAGTTCTCACTGTACATCTTGATTCTCGGTGCTGATCCATATTATTATAACATGAAGAGTCAATCAATAGGTCAGTGCATCAGTTATGTCACTAAAACGATTTTTCCTACTATGTTCGTCGTCAACTTCATCTATGAACGTCAGCTTCATGCATGAACGTCAGCTTCATGTATGAACGTCAGCTTCGTTTGTGAAAATCAGGTTTTTACTCTAACGTTGTCTTCGGTCTCACCTGCCGGTGCTCTCTCTAGCCTTGATCTGCTCGATCCATTACCGGTTTTGACACAGTTAAGCAATATATTCACTTTATATTGGCTCATATGCCCGCACGGGTTACACTGGGCCAAATCTACTTGATGTACTTTTTATATGCCTATAACGTCTGTGCGCCCTGAAGATCATTGTATTTTTTTTATGTTATGTACCCAAAGCCTAAACGAAAAGTATTACGAACACAGGTACAAAAAAAAGGGATTTTTTTGAGTGCTCGTACATTCCCACCACGAATATTTACGCTGTAGAGAATGTAGAAGAGCAGTAGTGTAAGCAGATACCATACCAGAGTAGTAATAAACGAGGAAAATTGAATTCGCCCACTGCGATTGGCTCATAACTCATACAAGAGAGACCAACACGTATACTCAACCTGCTAGTGAGAAACTGACTCCACCCAGGGGTGTAAGTATAACATTTATTCGGCTGGAGTCGGTATCTCACCCAGCTGGTTGACGTATAAACCTGGCAGCCAGTTACAGTTTGGCTGGTATAGAGGGACTGCCAGAAATGGGTGTGTGATGAACTCCGAATAAACTGTAACATATTTAGTGTACATCACAAAGTTGACTATGGTAGCCGACCTGACGGACGCCACCTGCACCTCTCACCCACGTCCTGATGGACATCACCTGCACCTCTCATCCACGACCTAATGGACATCACCTACACCTCTTATCCACGACTTATGGACGTCGCCTGCACCTCTCACCCATGTCCTAATGGACGTCACCTGCTCCTCTTCTCTACATAGTTCCTTATGCTGGGTGGAAGATGCTTAGGGCACGTGGATCATTGGTATTATATTCTCTAACAAGTATATTATTAAGTGAACATTAAAATGGTATAAAATACCGACAGGTTGTTTGGTGAACATTAAAATGGTATAAAATACCGACAGGTTGTTTGGTGAACATTAAAATGGTATAAAATACCGACAGGTTGTTTGGTGAACATTAAAATGGTATAAAATACCGACAGGTTGTTTGGTAGATACCATTTGGTAGATACAGGTTGTTTGGTAGATACTAAACAACCTGTCGGTATTTTATACCATTTTAATGTTCACTCTGTCAGACACTGCAACTATATTATTAAGGAACAATACGCGGTTTATGGCATTTCATTGAGAAATTTCGTCGAAACAGCACATTGTGTTTTCATTCCTTCCTGTACTGTGACATGAAAAATGTTTAATAATATCTTTATTTCTACAAGTACATGTACTTGTCTAAGCCGGGGGGGGGGGGTGACATGGACCTGCCTCGCATGGGGCAGTAGGCCTACTGCAGTGTTCCTTCTTTCTTATGGATTCTTGTGTATCTTATGGTATACAGGCCTAGCTGACATCAGTGACATACTACTATATAGAAAGCCGCTTGTTATGCAGAGAATTTCGAGCAAATTATGTCAGTTTTACCCCAGGATGCGACCCACCTAACACACAGGTACCCACTTTACTGATGGGTGAACATGACAACAGGTATAAAATAAGTATAAGGAAACAAGCCCAATGTTTCTACCCTCGCTGGGAATCGAATCCGGACCCCTCACCGTGTGAAGCGAGAGCTTACGCCACCAGGCGATGGGCCACCGTGGCCTGACTTTAATAAGGTATCCAACCTGTTGTAGTATCTTTTTTTTTTTAATATATTCCAGTTATTTATAACTTTCCAAGTGAGTTTTTGTTTTTATGCCTGGCTGCAGGGAAGGTGATGCAAAACTTATATTGAGTTATCTTAGTACTAGTGTTGACTTTTATTTCCAAACGTTAAAAAGAAAAATTGGATGCTAGATAATCTGGAGACAGGATGCTGGCAGACATGATGTAATTTTATTTATTTTGTTGTGTCTACCTATTTTTTTACCTCTAAAAAATGGTTGCTCTTCCTGACCTACTGTCCTACATGTTGCCTTGGTCCCACTATCTTATTTTGCTTAACTTCTAATTTATTTTCTATATGTTTTGTCAGAGCAAAGAGCCATGATGAGCAGTAGTAGACTAATGGTATTGTGAGAATGAGACATCAATGTACTATCAGGACATTGATACAAGACGCTGAGCTAGTGATGTCTTGACTAGTTTTGCCTATAAGAATTCTTACCGAAAACGTATCTACTTAAACCATACCCCCGGCCGGGATTGAACCCGCGGTCATAGAGTCTCAAAACTCCAGCCCGTCGCGCTAACCACTAGACCCCGGCCGGGGGTATGGTTTATTTGCAATCGTGTCATTACGATTTCTTAAGTCACGTATCTACTTCTCTCTCTAGCTGTGTTAAGGCCTAATTCTTAGGACTTTATGTTCGGCTGAGTTTGAGGAGGAAATCAAAATGATTTCACATCGCTCGACAAAAACCTCAGTATTCATTACCTTTGTAACTTGTGAGTTCATTACCTTTGTAACTTGTGAGTTCATTACCTTGTACCTAGTTCAGCCATCAAAACTTTGGAGCCCGGTCCCTGGACCCATTGTGTACCTCTGTAATCCGTAAATACCTTTGTAACTTGTCATGATTGTGACTAGACCTACCTGGAGTTCATTACCTTTGTAAATTGTGAATTCATTACCTCTGTAACTTGCTCAGCTATCAAAACTTTGAGGCCCAGTCCCTGGACCCATTATGTACCTCTGTAATCTTTTGACCACCGCCCACAGGATGGGTATGGGGTGACTACCGCCCACAGGATGGGTATGGGGGGCATAATAAACATATTAAACTGAAACTGAACTGACAAAAACCTCGGAGTCACATTCCTGTGAGAGATCTCCAGATCACCCCAATTTCAAAATATTTATGTACATTTTTGCGCAATCCCCGACATACATATAGGAGGAGAAAGAGGAGGAGGAAGAAGAGGAGGAGACTTGGAGAGATCATATGTCCTTGAGATATAAGCCACTATTGGCTTAAGACCTGCTTAAGACAACACATTCTCAACACAGTATATTACGAGAATTATCGTTTACTGGAATATTTTACTCCGTGTCTCGTTTGGAGTCATCATTCACACTTCGAATACAGTGGGCCAGGAGCTACGACTGGAATCCGCAATCCAAAACTGAGTAATTACAGAGTGATTATATAATACATTGCTGAGGTGTGTGAGGGTAGTGTGGGGTGCCGGGGAGGTGTGTGGCTGGCACCCCCGGCTGTTGCGTCATCCAGTAGTAGTAGTACCTCTGAGTTGCCAGGTGTTGGGGAAACAGCAGCAGTGTTCCCAGAGACACTTGCCTTGGCAAGTGTTAGTCTGTGAAGTTATTTATGGGTGTGAGAGGTGGAGGGAAACAGTGTGGATGATTTTCATGCTGGGTGGAAGATGCTTAGGGCACGTGGGTCATTATACTCGAGTCAGATCTCGGTCATAGATGATAGAGATAGCGTTTAGGTACAGTGTTGTTGACTCTGGTGTCAACAACACTGGCAGGTTGGCGGGGATGGTGTGGCTGGGCCGGGTTACTCACACCAGTATAGTGTCAGAAGTGTAGAGGTGAGGAGGTGACGCTCAAGACCTGCCTAAACACAAGTGAAAACGCGCTCACACACATTTATCAAGGTAGGTACTCCTTTCCATAGCATAAATATGGTAGGTTATTCCGTCTCGGCGTCCCTTGAAAGTGCATATCTCAGTGGAAGGTTATATTTATTACAACATTATTCAAAAACTGGTGTAACGTACCACGTGGAGGAAAGTAGCCGAGACGCGGGAGAATTAAACATTATTATAAATAGATATTCAGACAAATCTACCCATCTTCCAGTCAAAAATATACTTCGATTTCGGCTTACCAGTGCCGAAAAACTTACTGAGAAGTGGGATGGATGGTGAGAGGTGATTTCCCAGAGTGTGGTAAGTCAGCGTTTTCCCCAACAGCTGACTGAGAGACAGGCAGGCGCCGACGACCTCCCTACCAGTCATAGTACACATAGCTATCTATATTCGTCTATATTCCAACCTCCACATACATGTCAATGTGCTAATATCACTGCAGTGAATCTGATTGTGATGATTCAGAATATATTGATTATGTCTGGCTTAGTGAAAGGTGTCCAGCAAGGCCCGAATTACACTTGACAAGTCACCGCAACTTTTATCCGTTTTAAACGTGTTTGTGCTGGCAAAGTTGTGATTGCGAGGGTCGAGTCTTATGTCATGCCTCTGTTTGAAGCGTATTTAACTTTGAATTGATTTAAGGTTAAACCATAAGATATTACAAAGACCCCAGTGAAGTTAAGTCACTTCCCCTGACCTTTTGGGGGGATTTTCTTCGGTAATTTACTCATTTTACTATGTATGATAATTGTTATCACCTAAATTTGTATAACTGTATTTATGTACCCGCGTCAGGAAACTCTTGTCCTGTTTCCTGACGAATCTTGCCTAATCTAACCAGTACCTAAATAAACTTGCACAGAGATTATACGTATGATATATATCTCTGTGTATATAAATTGAGTTTAATGCCTGTATTAGAGATTAAAAGTCACCTGCACTGGTAGTGTACAGGTAACGTACCCTTAATTAAGAGGCGCGTGAGTTTCCGTCTCTTGATATCATCTACCCAGTTCATAATTACTGTCGCATTTGCTTTGTCTGCTTTCATAAAGTGAAGTCTAAGATCTTTCATTAATTCATGATATAGCTTAACAAATGTTTGAGGACAATTATTAGAAAACGGGGGAACTGACGTGCCCCTTAATTAAGACAGACCAATAAAATGTGCGTTAAGGGCAGTTTATAAATAGCTCATGTCAGCCCTACAGTCATACATGAATAATATACAATACCAAAATGAAAATTAGACACATTTGCAACATCTGGGTATCTTTATTGATTCCCAGATGTTGCTCATGTCTAATTTTCAGCCCCACAGACAGCATTTCTTAATGGCAGAAGAGAAAATTTCCAACATTCCTTTCAGTGCTTTCCAAATGACCCTGATGGATCCGGGTGTACGTGGGTGACCAAGGGATGGGGAGGAGAGTGACCCTGGAGTAAAATACCTGGTGCGTAAAGTTACACCAAGGAAAACCAGTCTGGTGTAAATCACTTCAGAACGAGTGTAAGAGGTATTATGGGTGATGGTTAATTTTTAAACAGATTTCAATACTGAACATATCTAAAATACAATTTTGAATATTATAAGTGTTTTAGTGCCTTTGATTTTTGTTTTAAATTCTCCTACAGTTTAAGGTTTCTTACACAATAATAAAAAAAGAAGTTTTTAAGTAAGCTAGTGGCCGCTTATGAACTGTGTGGGTTTGCTTATATATTAAATTTTTTTCCCCAACAAGTCGGCCGTCTCCCACCGAGGCAGGGTGACCCAAAAAAGAAAGAAAATCCCCAAAAAGAAAATACTTTCATCATTCAACACTTTCACCACACTCACACATTATCACTGCCTTTGCAGAGGTGCTCAGAATACAACAGTTTAGAAGCATATACGTATAAAGATACACAACATATCCCTCCAAACTGCCAATATCCCAAACCCCTCCTTTAAAGTGCAGGCATTGTACTTCCCATTTCCAGGACTCAAGTCCGATTATATGAAAATAACCGGTTTCCCTGAATCCCTTCACTAAATATTACCCTGCTCACACTCCAACAGATCGTCAGGTCCCAAGTACCATTCGTCTCCATTCACTCCTAACACGCTCACGCACGCTTGCTGGAAGTCCAAGCCCCTTGCCCACAAAACCTCTTTTACCCCCTCTCTCCAACCCTTTCGAGGACGACCCCTACCCCGCCTTCCTTCCCCTATAGATTTATATGCTTTCCATGTCATTCTACTTTGATCCATTCTCTCTAAATGACCAAACCACCTCAACAACCCCTCTTCTGCCCTCTGACTAATACTTTTATTAACTCCACACCTTTTCCTAATTTCCACACTCCGAATTTTCTGCATAATATTTACACCACACATTGCCCTTAAACAGGACATCTCCACTGCCTCCAACCGTCTCCTCGCTGCTGCATTTACCACCCAAGCTTCACACCCATATAAGAGTGTTGGTACTACTATACTTTCATACATTCCCTTCTTTGCCTCCATAGATAACGTTTTTTGACTCCACATATACCTCAACGCACCACTCACCTTTTTTCCCTCATCAATTCTATGATTAACCTCATCCTTCATAAATCCATCCGCCGACACATCAACTCCCAAGTACAGTATCTGAAAACATTCACTTCTTCCATACTCCTCCTCCCCAATTTGATATCCAATTTTTCTTTATCTAAATCATTTGATACCCTCATCACCTTACTCTTTTCTATGTTCACTTTCAACTTTCTACCTTTACACACATTCCCAAACTCATCCACTAACCTTTGCAATTTTTCTTTAGAATCTCCCATAAGCACAGTATCATCAGCAAAAAGTAACTGTGTCAATTCCCATTTTGAATTTGATTCCCCAAAATTTAATCCCACCCCTCTCCCGAACACCCTAGCATTTACTTCCTTTACAACCCCATCTATAAATATATTAAACAACCATGGTGACATTACACATCCCTGTCTAAGACCTACTTTTACCGGAAAGTAATCTCCCTCTCTTCTACACACCCTAACCTGAGCCTCACTATCCTCATAACTCTTTACAGCATTTAATAACTTACCACCTATTCCATATACTTGCAACATCTGCCACATTGCTCCCCTATCCACTCTATCATATGCCTTTTCTAAATCCATAAATGCAATAAAAACTTCCCTACCTTTATCTAAATACTGTTCAAATATATGCTTCAATGTAAACACTTGATCTACACATCCCCTACCCACTCTGAAGCCTCCTTGCTCATCCACAATCCTACATTCTGTCTTACCTCTAATTCTTTCAATTATAACCCTACCGTACACTTTTCCTGGTATACTCAGCAAACTTATTCCTCTATAATTTTTACAATCTCTTTTGTCCCCTTTCCCTTTATATAAAGGGACTATACATGCTCTCCGCCAATCCCTAGGTACCTTCCCCTCTTTCATACATTTATTAAACAAAAGTACCAACCACTCCAACACTATATCCCCCCCTGCTTTTAACATTTCTGTCATGATCCCATCATTTCCAGCTGCTTTACCCCCTTTCATTCTACGTAATGCCCCACGTACCTCCCCCACACTTACATTCTGCTCTTCTTCACTCCTAAAAGATGGTATACCTCCCTGACCAGTGCATGAAATTACTGCCTCTCTTTCTTCCTTAACATTTAAAAGTTCCTCAAAATATTCTCGCCATCTACCTAATACCTCCCTCTCCCCATCTACTAACTCCCCTACTCTGTTTTTAACTGCCAAATCCATACTTTCCCTAGGCTTTCTTAACTTGTTTAACTCCAAAATTTTTTCTTATTTTCATTAAAATTTCTTGACAGTGCCTCTCCCACTCTATCATCTGCTCTCCTTTTGCACTCTCTCACTACTCTCTTTACCTTTCTTTTACTCTCCATATACTCTGCTCTTCTTATAACACTTCTGCTTTGTAAAAACCTCTCATAAGCTACCTTTTTCACTTTTATCACACCCTTTACTTCATCATTCCACCAATCACTCCTCTTTCCTCCTGCCCCCACCCTCCTATAACCACAAACTTCTGCCCCACATTCTAATACTGCATTTTTAAAACTATTCCAACCCTCTTCAACCCCCCCCCCCCCACTACTCATCTTTGCACTAGCCCACCTTTCTGCCAATAGTCGCTTATATCTCACCCGAACTTCCTCCTCCCTTAGTTTATACATTTCACCTCCCTCTTACTTGTTGTTTCCACCTTCCTCTTTTCCCATCTACCTCTTACTCTAACTGTAGCTACAACTAAATAATGATCCGATATATCAGTTGCCCCTCTATAAACATGTACATCCTGGAGCCTACCCATCAACCTTTTATCCACCAATACATAATCTAATTAACTACTTTCATTACGTGCTACATCATACCTTGTATATTTATTTATCCTCTTTTTCATAAAATATGTATTACTTATTACCAAATCTCTTTCTACACATAGCTCAATTAAAGGCTCCCCATTTACATTTACCCCTGGCACCCCAAATTTACCTACTACTCCCTCCATAACACTTTTACCCACTTTAGCATTGAAATCCCCAACCACCATTACTCTCACACTTGATTCAAAACTCCCCACGCATTTACTCAACAAATCCCAAAATCTCTCTCACTCCTCTACATTTCTCTCTTCTCCAGGTGCATACACGCTTATTATAACCCACTTTTCACATCCAATCTTTATTTTACTCCACATAATCCTTGAATTAATACATTTATAGTCCCTCTTTTCCTGCCATAGCTTATCCTTCAACATATATATATATATATATATATATATATATATATATATATATATATATATATATATATATATATATATATATATATATATATATATATATATATATATGCCGAATAGGTAAAATTGGTCAGTTAGCAAGAACTCGTTTAAAATTAAGTCCTTCCCAGAAATTTTCTCTTATAAGTTTAAAGATGTATCCTTTTCATTTATGTTAATGTAAAAATTACCTAACCTTATTATAACAAGCACAATTTAATTTAGCCTAATGCAAGTAAATATATTTTAAATAGGTTTACAATAATTTAATAATAAACACAGTGAAATATATTTTTTTCGTTAGGTTCAGAACGATTTTTGCGAAATTATTGCATACACAAATTTTCGCTTGCCTTATTCGGCAAGAAGAGCGTTGCTATTTAAGCCAAAATAGTAAGTTTTACCTATTCGGCACGACATACAAACATAATATACATGTATGTATAATATATATATATATATATATATATATATATATATATATATATATATATATATATATATATATATATATATATATATATATATATATATATATATTTATATATATATTTATATAATGAAATGAACCTGCAAATCTTTAAATAATGTGAAACTAATAAGGCGAGACAGACAAGGATGCAGTGTACAGCTCTCGGACCTGGGAACTCTCATGCCTTCATTAATCCCTGGGATCAGTATCTGATTTCACCTGGTCGTCATTGTATGTAACACCACATAAAGTGCTGGTTTAAGAAGCTGTATTAAAAACAGTTTCACCCCCTCTCCCCCATGACAAGGTATTTCATATATCCTGACACTTTCTTGATTGTGTTGTGTTTTATGATGAGTTCACGTATGCTGGAAAATGGGAAGACTATTTACTTGTTGGCATGGTTTGTGATATTTATTAGGTAAAAGGATCTATGTGCGACTAATGTGGCAGTGTATTGCGGCAGTATTTCGCCCTCCAGGAGCTCTGTCAAGCCTAAGCTCTCCAAGGAGAGCGAAACGTTTCCGCAATAAAATGTCGTATTAGTTGCGCACGTGTCCTTTTACCAAACACATTGTCGGTAATTCTACGATATTATTACAATCTGCAGCAGTAACAGAAACTTTACCTGTGAAGATTAAAACTGCTTTGGGGGGGGATATTTAGGGCGTGTTGAATATCTTTGTAGATAAATTGTTCAGAGAGCCGACAAGTTGATAAATTAGACACACAATGGCATCATCAGTCCAGTACAAAGAAGAGTGGTGAAGATCAGGAGTTTGAGGTAGTCGGTCCCTCAGCCTGGAGTCGATGTACTCAGTCCTTTAATCTTAAAAAGAATACAGCATATATGTGAAGAACTGGCTTATGTAATGCGAACAGGCGAGGTTAAGCAGTCGCAGGCGGTGTCGCCTTGGACAAATCCACAGGTAGAAGTAGGTCATGCCTGTAGGTTAGGCAAGTGTAGAATGTCTTGTGGCTTCCCCTCTGCAGTCATATATGTATTACGTGAATGGTATACAATACCGACAAGATGAAAATTAGACACACATGCAACATCTGGGCATCTTTAATGTAGAGGTTTCACCATCTAGTGCCTTTATCAATACAGATTCTAGGACATAATTTGAAGACAGTAGAACTCCATACAAAAGATGAGGTAATTAGTCCTTCAGCCCTGAAATTGGTTTGAAGAGCTTCGGTCCTCACTAAAGTTCTCTTTACTGACGCTACTAGGGACTTTGTTCCACTCGTCAACAACTCTATTGCCTAACTATATAGTTTCCAAATCCAAATTTGTCCTTGGGAATAAAGACACTGGTAGCAGAGGATCATAATACAATATTTCAAAGGTTGGACTTCACCACATACACGGGTATGAGCAGATACATCGCCTTGTAAGGCAAACGATACCCGTCTGTAGTGCTGAAAATGGCATAAAATACCGACAAGATGATTAAGACATATGCAGCAGTTGGGTATATAGTTGTATATAATTCTGTCTTCAAATTATGTCCTAGAATTTGTATTGATAAAGCCACTGGATGGCGAAACGTCTACATTAAAGATACCCAGATGTTGCATATTTGTCTAAATTTTTCAACAGTTGGGTATCTTCATTGTTGAAAAGTTTCGCCTACACAGTAAGTATCTGTTGTTGCACATGTCTTGATCAACCCGTCTGTAGTGACTGTTGAAGAGACTGGCTAATTGTTTGCTAGGTTCCTCTTCACATTTTCCTTGAAATCTTTAAAACAGTTCATAAAGATCTGGTGATTGGTTTTAATCTTATTTTTTTTTTCGTCTGAGAACCATGGCACTCATGATTTTGATCGTGCATAGCTTATTTTCGTCCTGGTCAATATAAAATATATTGATTTCTGGAATTTTGCTCTAGCATCTTCCTGCGTTCAAGAAAATCAGGAAATAAGTATTGAAGTGTGTACATATTTTTTTGTCACAGTACGCTGATATAAGTAACTTTTAAAGGAACCTTTCTTTTCCCTTATTTTACTCCTATATCTGAAATAAACCTTTTTGGGTTGGATTTTGATTCCCTTGCGCCTTTAATTTTAGTCTAGGTCTTTATTTATCTTTATTTCTCTCTTTAAATGAATATATTGCCATTAAGGTTGCCTTGATGCTGAAGTACTCGTGAGCCAAGAAATCAGTACTTTCCCTTCCATTCAACAGTAAACGCCAGTATGACCCCAGCAGCCTCGTTTAGTCTTCTATTAAACAGGCGACAACATTTTTTTGGCGTGTGCCTTTGTGTTGGAGGATCAACATTCTTGCCAGTGACACAGAAATCCCACCTACGTGTGCCAACTGCATCAGCACAAGTCAAAAAACAGTTCATCTTTGTTTTAAGATTCTTTCATCCTAGTCACTGGTTTCTCCCTAGACAAGCCTAGTCCAGCAGGGTCGGGCTGCGGGAGTAAGAGGCAAACACTCGAAGATATATCAAATGTAAGATAATATCTCTATATTATCTTACAATATATCTCTATATTATCTCCAAGAGCCCGGCCATGAGCCAGGATCGCATGTGTTTATTTTTCCACCGTGTCGATATTTTATACTATTTATCTCTAAATAAGACACATGTCCACTATTCACACACCGCCACTTGTCTTAATACACCAGCACTGCCTGTCTTAATACACCAGCACTGTCTTAATACACCAGCACTGCCTGTCTTAATACACCAGCACTGCCTGTCTTAATACACCAGCACTGCCTGTCTTAATACACCAGCACTGCCTGTCTTAATACACCAGCACTGCCTGTCTTAATACACCAGCACTGCCTGTCTTAATACACCAGCACTGCCTGTCTTAATACACCAGCACTGCCTGTCTTAATACACCAGCACTGCCTGTCTTAATACACCAGCACTGCCTCTCTTCATACACCAGCACCGCCTGTCTTCATACACCAGCACCACCTGTCTTCATACACCAGCACCACCTGTCTTCATACACCAGCACCACCTGTCTACATACACCAGCACCACCTGTCTGCATACACCAGCACCACCTGTCTGCATACACCAGCACCGCCTGTCTTCATACACCAGCACCGCCTGTCTTCATACACCAGCATCGCCTGTCTTCATACACCAGCACCACCTGTCTTCATACACCAGCACCACCTGTCTTCATACACCAGCACCACCTGTCTTCATACACCAGCACCACCTGTCTACATACACCAGCACCACCTGTCTTCATACACCAGCACCACCTGTCTGCATACACCAGCACCACCTGTCTTCATACACCAGCACCACCTGTCTTCAAACACCAGCACCACCTGTCTTCATACACCAGCACCACCTGTCTTCATACACCAGCACCACCTGTCTTCATACACCAGCACCACCTGTCTGCATACACCAGCACCACCTGTCTTCATACACCAGCACCACCTGTCTTCATACACCAGCACCACCTGTCTTCATACACCAGCACCACCTGTCTTCATACACCAGCACCACCTGTCTTCATACACCAGCACCACCTGTCTACATACACCAGCACCACCTGTCTTCATACACCAGCACCACCTGTATCTTGCTACTCAGAACTTTTATAATTTTATACAGTCAGTAAAATTACGTAAATGTTGCACATGTATCTTATTCATCTAAGAAAATGTCGGGTAATAACTCCAACACTATCTTGTCTCGTTAAAATTATAATATGTTTGTTCAGAAGTTAAATCTCGCCCCTCTTCCAACCACCTATATTTATATCACTTTAATTTGCATTAACATCTTCTTTTATCTATTTAAATATCACGGCGCTTCATGTAAGTATACATAATAATAATGAAAATAATAGATAATGAAGATAATAGTAAAAGTAACAACGGGAACAACAGTGACAACAACAACAACAACAATTATGAGTGAAAATGCTGGGTGTCATCGAGTGTTTACCTGTGACCTGTTTCGAGAGTTTTCCTACTCCCTCGACCCTGCCCGTAACCAAGCTCCTCTGTTGGCTGCCTGCCTGGTTTACTAGGTTGTTGCAGAGGTTGGCCATCACAGCTTGGTTGATCCAGCACTCCGTGAAGGTATAGATCCAATTTCTTCTTGAGAACTTTTTCAATAATGAGATTTCGATATATTTGGGGTATTAAGATGAGGGATCGAGCCTCCTGCCAGGCTGTGAGTTTGAATACTGTGTATTCACCTATTTGTGGTTGCATGCAGGGCCGGATTACCGCATAGGCAAACTAGGCATTTGCCTAGGGCCCCGCGCATTTGGGGGCCCCGCGGTCCAAGGGGTTCAGGGGCTCATCCAAGACTGCGCACATGGTGCAAGTACAAAGGGGTCCCTACCTAAAAAGTTCAAGTGTTTGGAGAGTAAAATTGATTTTTAAAAATTAAAACAAAAATAAATAATGAAATAAAATAAAATAAAAATAAACATAACCATAGATGGCAACACTCAACACGCCTTTGTTTACATCAGAACAGCTGTGTTTTCCAGCTAATGGGTGAGTATGGGAGATTCCTCTCCAATTTTCTGTAGTAATTACACGTTATCTAGACTTGTACTGTGACAAATTAACTGAAGTGTTGTTGATAGACATTGATGTGTATGGATAAATGTTTGTTTTCGCCTCTAAATGTTAAGGGAGGTACCTGATAAGGTTACTTGACCAGTAAAGACGCATGGACCAGTAAAGACGCATTTTTGGTAAAAATACTATAAAGAAAAACCTAAAAACGCAAACTGACTTCCGTTTGTAGGTTTTAAAAGCACTTTGTCCTGTCTTTAAGTCTATCATTTCAATAACAGATCTCAATTGATTGATGTTCTACATCATTTCCGTCGCAAATGCTTAGTTTTCAAGTTGCGACGGAAGTGATGTAGAACATCAATTAATTTACTACATATTTCCCCAGAAACACATAAGCCACATCAGAAAATCGTTGGTTACCTGGAGGTTATTCCGGGGATCAACGTCCCCGCGGCCCGGTCCATGACCAGGCCTCCCGATGGATCAGGGCCTGATCAACTAGGCTGTTACTGCTGGCCGCACGCAGTCCGACGTACGAGCCACAGCCCGGCTGATCCGGCACTGACTTTAGGTATCTGTCCAGCTCTCTCTTGAAGGCAGCCAGGGGTTTATTGGCAATTCCCCTAATGCTTGATGGGAGGCTGTTGAACAGTTTTGGGCCCCGGACACTTATGGTGTTTTCTCTTAGTGTACCAATGGCGCCCCTACTTTTTATTGGCGGCATTTTGCATCGCCTGCCCAGTCTTTTACTTTCGTAGGGAGTGATTTGGGTGAAACTGAAAATTGTCCCTGCATTCTTTAATTCTCATGTCCTTATCTATGGTGGTAGGCCATATATCATGCAAAACATAATGATTAGTTATGAAAATGGTAATATAAATACCATTGTGCATTGTTCTTGGACTCAGTATGATTTCTGCTTAAGTAAATTGGAGATCAAGGAGGATGAATTAGTAAAATATTCGTAGCCCAAATCACTAACCTAATCTCTATATGACTCCTTTCTGGTAACGTTTTGAATTTTTAGATGCGCAGCCAGAGGAAAGGGGGCTACAAGGGCCATATCCCCCCAATTGACAGAAAAAAAAATTAATAATAATTAAAAAAATAATAATAATTGATAATGAAAAATTTGTATTTGCATGATTACAGACAGTGATACATCCTCATTATGGCATCTCGTGAACGTGATGTTGGATGTTCTTATGCGAGTGGGTCACAGAAAAGAAAGAAGAAAATTCAAGAAGAACAGAAAAAGAAAGATGTAGGAAGCTGCAGAAAGATCACAGGCATGCTCACGAAAACAGTTTCTGATGTTACCAGTACAGTTAAATCTGCAGATACGTCAGATCATACAGGAAGCCCTCCCTCCATTATTTCTCAGCCAGCATCTACTTCTTTTGTGTCTCCTCTCAATGTCTCAACAGACATTTCATCCACAGGATTTGTCTTAAAAGATCCTGCCTCATGGCCAAATGTAATCCCAGATTCTCTACGTAATGCTTTCATTGAAGAAAACTTCAGTCAAACTCTGAACATTGACTTTAGGAAATCAGCAAGGATTTATGATGATGGAAGTCGTCGTTGTTTAAAGTCATCTATGTTTTATAGGAAGCTTGCAAATTCAGAAACTGTGAAAAGATCATGGATGGTATACTCTGAAAGCTCAGGAAAAGTGTACTGTTCAGCATGCAAGCTATTTTCTACCAAAGAAAATACCTTCACACAGGGGTTCAATGACTGGAAAAATTCCAAGTGTTTCGAGGAACATGAAAACAGCACCACTCACAGGAGCTGTATTTTAGCCAGTGTATTTCGTGCACAGAAAAAAGGCTTATTGGATTCTCATTTGGAAAATCAAACTGAAAATGAGCTCACTTATTGGAGAAAAGTTCTAGAAAGAGTTGTTGCTGTTGTAAAATTCTTAGCTCTAAGAAGACTTGCTTTCCGTGGAGAAAAGGAGGTTTCTGGTTCGGAAAACAATGGCAATTTCCTAGGGATCATAGAACTGTTAGCACAATTCGATCCATTCTTAGCAAATCATGTGTCACGCCTTGGGAATGCAGGAAGAGGCACTGTATCTTACATGTCATCTACTATATGCAATGAATTTATTGAACTGATGACTAAGAAGGTCCTCAATAACATCATAGCAGCTGTGAAAACTGCAAAATACTTTGCAATAAGTGTAGATTCAACACCAGATATTTCACATACAGATCAATTGACATTCATTGTTCGCTTTGTCGACTCCAGTGGTAAGCCTGTAGAGCGCTTTATAAAATTCATTCCTCTTTCAGGCCATGATGGAGAAACAATGATGAATGTAGTACTGGATACTCTGTTTGAACATGATCTCTCTATTATGGATTGCCGTGGCCAGAGCTACGACAATGCAAGTAACATGTCGGGTAAATATAATGGATTGCAAGCCCGTATCAAGCAAATCATCCCACTTGCTGAATATGTGCCCTGCTCAGCACATTCTCTTAATCTTGTTGGGTCATGTGCTGCAGAGTGTTGTGTCGCTGCAGTTTCATTTTTTGGACTTTTACACACACTCTTTATTTTTTTCTCTGCTTCAACGCATCGGTGGAGTATACTCAAGTCAACCATTCATGGAGATGTCATCAAATCATTATCAACAACAAGGTGGTCAGCGCAGCATGATGCAACACATGCTTTGAAAGACAGCTTTGCTGAAATACGTTCTGCTTTGATCCAAATAGCAGAGGATGAAGACCAGACAGCAACTACAAGAAGCGAAGCAGCCAGCTTAGCATCAAAATTGGAAGATTTTGAATTGGCCTTACTCTGTGTGCTTTGGGACTGTATACTGGAACGGTTAAATGCCACGAACAAGACACTTCAGAAAATTGAAATGGCTACTTGTGCTAACCTCTATGCAGGCTTAGTGGAATTTGTAAGCTCACTTCGCAATGATGAAGCTTTTGAAATGTTTGAAGAGAAAGCTAAACTGCTGGTGAAAGACTACAGTTACCGGGCTGATCATCAGCGGTCAAGGAAGAGGAAACGCAATTTTGAAGAGCCAGACAATGAAATTGTGTTGTTACCAAGGCAGAAATGTAAGACAGCTACATACTTCGTCATTCTGGATTCACTGGAGTTTACCTGGAGAGAGTTCCGGGGGTCAACGCCCTCGCGGCCCGGTCTGTGACCAGGCCTCCTGGTGGATCAGAGCCTGATCAACCAGGCTGTTACTGCTGGCTGCACGCAAACCAACGTACGAGCCACAGCCCGGCTGATCAGGAACCGACTTTAGGTGCTTGTCCAGTGCCAGCTTGAAGACTGATTACAGAATTGGTGAAAAGAAAAAAATCTACCAGAATCTCAATGACAAGTTTGGACTTCTGTTCAAAATTACTACTATGCCAGATGTAGAATTGAGAGAAGCTGCATTAAAGTTGCAACAACACCTTTCAGCAGATGTTCAGGACACATTTGTTGAAGAAATAGTTCATTTTTCTGGGTATATGAATCAGATTAAAGCTCCACCTGAAAAATGTGCGCCCTCAGCTGCTTTGAAACATTTAAGAAATGCAGGTATCTCAGAAACCTTCCCTAATGTTGACATAGTTTATCGCCTTTACCTAACACTTCCAGCTACTAACTGTGAAGGAGAATGTTCATTTTCTGTTTTGAAAAGAGTGAAAAACCAGCTCCGTTCAACAATGAGCCAAGACAAATTGTGTAACCTAGCCTTGTTGACCATTGAGTCTGATCTAACAAGAAATATTGATTTTCAGAATACAATTGATGATTTTGCCAATATAAAATCCAGAAAAATGTTTATTTAAGAAGTGCCTGTGAATATAAACAATTCTTTATTTTCTTGACTTTATATGATTTGATAGTCTTATGCATGATGCAATGATAATAATGGTCAGTGATTTATAAAGGGAATAATAGTGCTGTAGTGGTTATGCTGAATATAAGAGGTACATGATGTCACTACTTTAATAGCCTAATCTAGTAATACTATGCTGTCTTGAGTTTATTCTCTTTAAAATGCATGATTTAACAAGATAGTTATAATGTTTGTTGGTAAATGGTTTTGGTTTTGATGTACTTTCCCTATTAAATTTAATCTAAATAGCCAGAATGTATTTAATTAGACCATAAACAGGCTCACACCGACCCCTCCCCCCCCCCAAGCTGGAAGGGGTCGCTTCGCTTACCCTTAACTCAAAGGGGCCCCGCCAATCTGAATAGCCTAGGGCCCGGAGACTTCTTAATCCGGCCCTGGTTAGTCAGGTTGAGTGCGTGTGTGTGTGTGTGTGTGTGTGTGTGTGTGTGTGTGTGTTGAAAATTTCACATTGTCACGAAAGAAAATTCGCCACCTTTTCCCTGCAGACCACAAGGGTTTCCGGTGCTATTGAAGTGATGCTCCAAATTCCTACACTTGCTGTGGTTTCTATTTCCATACGATCAGCAGCACCACTTTTCTGACCAGCAGTGAAGGTAATATACACGGCAGTCTGAATGGCTACACTTGTATATTCCCACCGAGTGCAATTCTTCGATGGATACACTGTGACATTCTCGGCGTAACATTGGTAATGGATTGGGCGAATGATTTTTACTGGGTTTGGATTAGACTGGGACTTACCAAGTATGAACCAGTAGGCCTGCTGCAGTGTTCCTCCTCTCTTATGTTGACCGCAGAAAAGGTACTAAGGTCCTCTCTCGGCTCCAGCAAATCTTATCTTGTTGTCATTGACATCATTGGGTCTAGAATATTATCATTATCATCAAGATTGATCAAGACTGATCACCTCAAATTCCTTCTGATCTTCAACCATTCTTCTCTGTATTGGACTGAGGAAGCCACTGGTTGGCGAAACGGTTCCACAAGAGAGACCCAAGTATTGTACAAGTGTCTCATTCATCATTATCATATTCAGCTTGCACAGCTCACACCTGTGACCTGTATAGAAAGTTTGTCTCCTCCTACACACCTTTTTCCGGCCACATTTTCCTGCTGACTGGTCAGCTGTACTTCTGCTTCCTGTTGAAAAGGGTATAAAATACCGACAAGTTGATGATTAAGACATGTACATCAGTTGGGTATCTTTACTGTTGAAATGTTTCGCCAACATGGTAGGCTTTTTCACCCACATGCAAAGGCAGCAAGTGTAGTAGTGAAATGAAGATGATGTAATCAGTCCATCAACCCTGGAGAAATAGTAGTATTTGAGGTGGTCAATCCCTCAGCCAGGCTGAGGGACTGACCACTGACTGTTGTGGAAACTTGCCTAGTTTCCTCTTTGTTAAAACTTCTACCGACAGAATATATACACCGCAAGGTGTATACCCTCAATGTTTATACACCAAGGATTTACTTTCATTCATTTCCATCACATTTTGTAGAGATTAAAAGCGTTTCTGATGGTGAACAAGTGACATGCAGCAACCTGAAGGAGCACGTAAGTTCCTCAGTCTTCTAATAACATGTTCATTTTTCCAATATAATCTACCTTGTCCATAATTATCTTTCCTTAATTCATGGTATAACTTAACAAATCTTTGAGGACAATAGTGTTGCAGAGGTGTGTGTTGCAAAGTTGTGTGTTGCAAAGGTGTGTTGCAGAGGTCTGAGCACAATTGTCTTCAAATATTTGTTAAGTTATACCATGAATTAAGGAAAGATCCTGGACTTCACCTTACGAAACAAAACAAATGCGATATTAATTATGGACAAAGTAGATTATAGTTGAAAATGAACATGTTATTAGGAGACGGAGGAACTTACATGCCTCTTAATGACCCTCGTGTAGGTGATAGGCTTTAAGCTCCCATTAATCAATTTCTTCCCCTTTTTCCACAGGATATGCTGTATGCTGCGGTGTATTTCTCTCAGCATACATATACTGAGTTTACTTTAATACCTCTTTTAGGGATTAAATTATTCTTGTCTGGTGGTGGTTATTATTATTATAATCAAGGGGAAGCGCTAAACCCGGAGGGTTATACAGCGCCTGGGGGGGGGGGGGATGTGGAAGGCATTCAGGCTTAATTCGGGGAACTGGAGCACAGATCCAATTCCCTAAATCAAGAGCCCCTCACCAACATCAAGGAACCTTCCTTGAGGGGTTCTGGTGGTGAAAAGTGTTACATGCAGCCTTAATGACCCCTAATGTAGTCGATAGGCTTTAACCCTCATTTAACCAATCAAACTTGCCCTTTTCTCTGGAGTATTTCTTGTATTTCTATGTGTACATATATTTTTATATTTATGTGAAGCGCTAAACCCTTGTGGGGGATTATCTGCACAGTGACCTGTAATCTGGAGGCCGGTATAATGACTCGAGCATGATCTTGTACCTGTGTGTGTGTGTGTGTGTGTGTGTGTGTGTGTGTGTGTGTGTGTGTGTGTGTGTGTGTGTGTGTGTGTGTGTGTGTGTGTGTAGGGTCAGCAAGGCCGGGTGTCACTGCCAGGTTGAGGGTGGGGGAGGGGGTCGATGCATCTGTCTTTAGCTTAGAAGGGGAAGTGTTGAAAAAATGTGAATGACGTCGGTTCGAATCGGTCCCACCCACCGCCTACTGACGGTCAACCCACCTTCCAGCCCACCTGACCCCCCCCCATCCATCCACCCACCCATCAGCTCACCCAGTGACCACCCACAATAGGACGTAGTGTCGCTGTGGGGGGTTGAAGTAGCTGACACTTCCCGTATCCTTCACTCAACTTTAATTCATTCTCTCTCTCTCTCTCTCTCTCTCTCTCTCTCTCTCTCTCTCTCTCTCTCTCTCTCTCTCTCTCTCTCTCTCTCTCTCTCTCTCTCTCTCTCTCTCTCTCTCCCCTCAAGGAAGGTTCCTTGATGTTGGTGAGGGGCTCTTGATTTAGGGAATTGGATCTGTGCTCCAGTTCCCCGAATTAAGCCTGAATGCCTTCCACATCCCCCCCCCCAGGCGCTGTATAATCCTCCGGGTTTAGCGCTTCCCCCTTGATTATAATAATAATAATCTCTCTCTCTCTCTCTCTCTCTCTCTCTCTCTCTCTCTCTCTCTCTCTCTCTCTCTCTCTCTCGATCTGTTTTTACTTATCTCTGGCCTCTAGGTTCTCGATCATACCTACTCTTGAAATTTTGTATAGTGTGCACTTCCGCCGTCTCTTCATCTGGTTCACTCCACTTACTCATTACCCTGCAACTTTAAAAAAGTACTTTGTAATATAGATGTGGATCATCTCAGCCTTTACCTGTCCACTCTGTCTAATCCTCTGAGTATTTTGTATGCCATGATCATATCACCCTTGTTAGCTTCTGTTCTTTGTGTCTCGTCATTTACTTTGAAGCTCTAAACCCGTGTGGCTTATTTGAGACAAGGAGCGGCGGAGGCTCGATCCTCCTTCCAGCAATACACTTAGTGGTCAAAATAAATCTTCGATAAATACGGGTTATGAACGCGTTTACTTAGTGTGCAGTTTATATTAATATACATTGAGCTCCTTCATAAATACGTTTATCTCTTTAATATACATTCAAGTCTTCCACAATATACATTAAAGTCTCATACATTTAAATCTTCCACAATATACATCCAAATCTTCCACAATATACATCCAAATCTTCCACAATATACATCCAAATCTTCCACAATATACATCCAAATCTTCCACAATATACATCCAAATCTTCCACAATATACATCCAAGTCTTCGTGCCCAAAAATCTTCAGAGAATCACGACATGCAGACAAAACTCAGTGGCAATTCCTTATTAGACTAACGAGGTAATTGGGTTGTTAAGCGTGGCACTGAGCGCTGGTTTTGACACACAATGTGGCAGGGGGACTGCAATTATTTTGGCGCGTAATAGGGACTAGTGTTATTTGGGAGATGAATATTAAATTGCGTAGCGTGATTGTTGCAAGAACTGTTGCAGTGGTTGGCACTGGGGTATGTGGTTGTTACAGGAGCTGTTGCAGTGGTTGGCACTGTGTATGTGGTTGTTACAGAAGCTGTTGCAGTGGTGTTACTGTTACAGTGGTTGGCACTGTGTAAATGATTGTTATAGCTGTTGCAGTGGTGGGCACTGTGTATGTGGTTGTTACAGGAGCTGGTGCAGTGGTTGGCACTGTGTATGTGGTTGTTACAGCTGGTGCAGTGGTTGGCACTGTGTAGATGGTTGTTACAGCTGATGCAATGGTTGGCACTGTGCATGTGGTTGTTACAACAGCCGTTACAGTGGTTGGCACTGTGTGCAGGGTAGAGAGGAGGAGGAGAGATGCACCATTAACGCAGGTCACACTACAAGTACACAGTGGTTATTAAGTGGAAGAATTTTTCCTACCTGTGTCACCCACACTCACACTCACCCACGTTCACTCACCCACTTTTCTGTCAGTTTTATAACCTATCATTGTCCCAACTCGACAGAGGTCACATTGTACCCATTGTAGAGTTGTCGCCCTGTTTGTCATGTCTGGGGCAATTTATTTTCTAAAGATCTGCTAACACACACACACACACACACACACACACACACACACACACACACACACACACACACACACACACACACACACACACACACACACACGCACGCATATACAACAGACCTAGTGTCTAATCGATATGTACCTAGGACAAAATGGTAACTAACACACTCATTTTGATGCTTGTATACAGACACACTGGTGCTCTTAAGACCCCTACATGTTTAGCGCTTTCCTCTTAATTTAATAATGAAGGCACCCCAATATCTCGCTAGTCCAGCCTCGTCTACCACATTGCACCCAAAACGAAAATCTTGAAGAAATGCAGAATTCAGACAAATATTTAAAAGTACCTCTTATTATTATTAGTAGTAGTAGTAGTAGCATTTTTATAATTATCTTTCTAATTATTATTATAATTAATACAATTATTGGTGTTATTAACATTCGAAAAGGTTGATGTAGAGAGGACCAGAGAAGAGGAGAGAAAGTGAGAGAGAAGCACCGTTGGATTAGTGCAAGTCACACTATGATCCTCATGTGTTCGCTGGGAATTATACAGTACACTTTTTTCCCCACACTTACTGCGCCCACACTCTCGCCCACGCAGGTTCACTTGCAGCCATCCATTCACCCCACACCTAAGGTTATCTACCCACATTTCTCTCAGTTCCAAGACTTGCTGTTTCATCCCCACTTCCTCTCTCTCTCTCTCTCTCTCTCTCTCTCTCTCTCTCTCTCTCTCTCTCTCTCTCCCATCCTAAGCATTCCTGTTCGTAGATGTGAAATTAATTGGGAAAACTGATCCGAAATGAGAGAGGAAGGCGTAGAGGTGTACAGTGTGCCCTCATTATTTTCCTTCAGGAAATAATGAGGGTCTTAACTCATTCCACTTAGCTAGGTACTCACCAGTTAAGTGATACTCGGTCTTGTACAGAATAAAGATGGGAGGAAAACGACCACACTGCAAGGTTGGTCAGACAAGTCGACACTAAAGTTCGGACTTCAGCAAATACAAAGTTGTGAAAGCTTGGGAAATGTAAAGAAAACATAGTAAAATGCACACGAAGCCTATGTAAATAAGAGGATAATTTTAAATTGGCATTTATGACCGACAAACAATTTATGAGACACAAAGCGGCCGTTAACGGGAAACTTATGAGGCTCGGTCGTTCTTCATGGACTTGGTAAGATGAAAATATATCGTGTGTGTATGGATGCGTTATGTGGAATATCAACAAAGATGTTAAAGAAACCATACCCCCGGCCGGGATTGAACCCGCGGTCATAGTCTCAAAACTCCAGCCCGTGGCTAGCTGGTCTAGTGGCTAACGCGACGGGCTGGAGTTTTGAGACTCTATGACCGCGGGTTCAATCCCGACCGGGGGTATGGTTTGTTTGCTATCGTATCATTACGATTTCTTGAGTCAAGATGTTAAAGGTCTGTTACAAAGTAGATCTTATAATTTTAGTCTAGTGTGAGAAATTTGAGGGAGAAAAAAAACAGTAGGTCGGGTTATTCGTTATCCATATAAATAGCCAATTATTACATATCACAATGGACAAAAATATGAATACAAGATAAAGGTGATAATAAGTTCTGGAATACGAACAGAAAACGGGTAGCCCATGAAAGCGAACAACCTGACAGTCACTTGAACCGCGGGTTCAATCCCGGCCGGGGGTATGGCTGACAGTCACTGTTTAAGTTGCCTTCAGTCACCCATTTGACTGTTCATAACGTTAAAATAATGTCTGTGATTAAGAGGCTGGGCTATCGTTCAGGAAGGCGTTGAGACGCCCATCACCTAGATAACTTCTGCGTGATGGGCTGTTAGAAACCCCAAAATAATTCATACGTCAGACTTATCATAAAGTATATAGCGTCAACATGGAACCCACACCTGATCAAGCATGTCCACAAACCTGAGAAAGTACACAGAGTTTGCTACGAAACTAATCCCGGAGCCAAGGAAATTAACTTTGTAAAGAGACTGAAGGAAATTTAAATGACAAAAACCTTTGACCGGATCAGCCGGGCTGTGGCTCGTACGTTGGACTGCGTGCGGCCAGCAGTAACAGCCTAGTTGATCAGGCCTTGATCCATCAGGAGGCCTGGTCATGGACCGGGCCGCGGGGGCGTTGATCCCCGGAATAACCTCCAGGTAACCTTCCAGGGAATAAAGGCGCTTAGGGGAGATATAATTAAGACCTACAAGATAAATAAAAAAAAAAAAAAGGCACAATACCGTGACTGGAACGATACACAAATAACCCGTGTGACTTTGTAAATGGTCCAAGTCGGACCGAAACGTCGTCGTAAGCTCCTCTCTTCTATGTGCGGGTTATTCGTGTAACGTACAAGATAACGTGGAAGGTATGATAGCGTGTACAGGGAAAGGTGTTCTTGGATGTTAAAGTAGAAGGGAAATAAATGATAAATAAAAGAAGTGGATGAAGGCTATACTAAGGGCTAACGACGCTTAGGAAGCGATGGTGTCAGAACCTGAAACTCGACCCCCTTCAAAAAACAAGTGCAATTCGTGTAGCTCTTAGTAGGCACGCGCACTTACTATGCAATGCAAATGTACTTAGTTCAGTCAGCGCTATGTGAAGATTTACAGTGCAACTTAACGCCAGCCTATGGAACAGTGAACGTGTACAACGAGGCAGTGTACTCAAGGCACGAGTGTTGATGTAAAGAATACCAGGGCCTTGTAGTAAATCAGATCATCTATTAGACTGTAAAGGTCGTTCCAGGGGCTGCTGACAGCTCTTGTAGCCAACGTGACACCCTCGTCACAATGCCGTCTAGATTGAATAAGTGAATTTAATAATGTCGTGACATTGTAATATCTCTTCTTGAAATTTGGAGTTCAGGAGTCTGAGTTAATGCAATGTTTCTGCAATGATGCACATAATATATCTACCAACAAGAATGTCTTCTTATCGATGACCCTTGGATTATTTCGTTTACAAGCGCCTAAACAACAACAGAAAAATAAGTTTGCCTATGCAAGTGTCGTGCCTGGCGGTGCGTCACGGTAGTGATACAGGCTCGACCAGTCATCAGTCAGGGGCCGGCACCTCAACACATCTCAAGGATGACACGAGGTACGTCACAGCTTTGTGTAGATACAGTTACCTCTTAAAAGATTATTAACTTTTATACGCATATTTTATGTAATTTGAACAAAATGGAAGAGGAAAAAAATATTGAAGAAATGCTTGGCATATGTTTTTCTTTCATTTGATCAAGTTACATATTAAAGTATTGCAGGTTCATATATATATATATAGATATGAACCTATATACACATATACATGGAAGAACTCACATTAAAACGTGTTACTGCAAATTGTGACACTCGCATGCTGTAGGTTGTGAGTTACTGCACTCGCCGTGCTGTAGGTTGTGAGTTACTGCACTCGCCGTGCTGTAGGTTGTGAGTTACTGCACTCGCCGTGCTGTAGGTTGTGAGTTACTGCACTCGCCGTGCTGTAGGTTGTGAGTTACTGCACTCGCCGTGCTGTAGGTTGTGAGTTACTGCACTCGCCGTGCTGTAGGTTGTGAGTTACTGCACTCACCGTGCTGTAGGTTGTGAGTTACTGCACTCCGTGCTGTAGGTTGTGAGTTACTGCACTCGCCGTGCTGTAGGTTGTGAGTTACTGCACTCGCCGTGCTGTAGGTTGTGAGTTACTGCACTCCGTGCTGTAGGTTGTGAGTTACTGCACTCGCCGTGCTGTAGGTTGTGAGTTACTGCACTCGCCGTGCTGTAGGTTGTGAGTTACTGCACTCGCCGTGCTGTAGGTTGTGAGTTACTGCACTCGCCGTGCTGTAGGTTGTGAGTTACTGCACTCGCCGTGCTGTAGGTTGTGAGTTACTGCACTCACCGTGCTGTAGGTTGTGAGTTACTGCACTCGCCGTGCTGTAGGTTGTGAGTTACTGCACTCGCCGTGCTGTAGGTTGTGAGTTACTGCACTCCGTGCTGTAGGTTGTGAGTTACTGCACTCGCCGTGCTGTAGGTTGTGAGTTACTGCACTCGCCGTGCTGTAGGTTGTGAGTTACTGCACTCGCCGTGCTGTAGGTTGTGAGTTACTGCACTCGCCGTGCTGTAGGTTGTGAGTTACTGCACTCGCCGTGCTGTAGGTTGTGAGTTACTGCACTCGCCGTGCTGTAGGTTGCGAGTTACTGCACTCGCCGTGCTGTAGGTTGCGAGTTACTGCACTCGCCGTGCTGTAGGTTGTGAGTTACTGCACTCGCCGTGCTGTAGGTTGTGACTCAAGAAATCGTAATGACACGATTGCAAACAAACCATACCTCCGGCCGGGATTGAACCCGCGGTCATAGTCTCAAAACTCCAGCCCGTCGCGTTAGCCACTAGACCACCTAGCCACAATAAGATTAATCCAACTAGGTATATTTCTACACCATAGGAAGGTTAGCACAGGCACCACTGTGACCACAAATGCAAGTTTTTACAGACGAATCCTAGTTGGATGAATCTTATTGTGGCTAGCTGGTCTAGTGGCTAACGCGACGGGCTGGAGTTTTGAGACTCTATGACCGCGGGTTCAATCCCGGCCGGAGGTATGGTTTGTAGGTTGTGAGTTACTGCACTCGCCGTGCTGTGCAGTAAATACACAGATAATTCGGTAAACACAAAATGTCCAAGACTCAGACACGTTTCCTCCCATAAGCTGGCGGGGAGGTGGGTGGCACCTTCATGCTGAGAATAGGCTCTTAATTCATGGAATTCGAGCTTCGCTACCCTTTGGATGGAGCCTTATTGGAATTTCCTCATAATTCCCAGGTACTAGATGGCTCGTACACGTGTGGAAATTTAAAATATGATAACATGTTTTGTTTACATCAATTGGAACTTTGATCAATTAGGTCAAAGGACATTTTTATCTTGGCAACGTTTCGCTCTCCAGGAGCGTTGTCAAACCCGTTGCTAAATGTCACATTAGTTGCATTTGTGTCCTCTCACCTAACGAGTTGTCGGTAATTCTACCAATATTATTACAGCTTCGATCAGTCTCGGCTGTGATATCTTACGCTGGAGGTCTTGTCGCGAGCACTGACAGCCTGTTGGATCAGGAGTCCTAGTGCGAAACCTGGCCACGGGAGCGATGATCCCAAGCAAAGTTTGCATAATTCATCTGCCGGATATTCTGAGACACTGACCTTGTAACAAATCCTTGAGTTCTCGATTTGGAATATCACACTGTATAGTTTTCCCCTTAGTGCTATAACATATCAAGACAAAATACGGGAGGGGGAGGGGTCGATATCAACACTTTTTTTTAAATGTTTTAGTCTAAATAGATTAGTATATGTTGTGCTATAAATAAAAAAATCATTTGTATTCACAGTAATAAGATACAGCGAGGTATTATAAGTTCTCTACATACTTAGTAGTGTTGAGAGATGTTTAAACACATGCAGGGGCGGGTCTACTGTGTAACTAATGAAGCTTAAGCTTCAGGGCCCCTAAACCCGGAGGGGCCCCAGAACCGACTTTAGTGCACGTTGTTTAAAAATTCTGGGTCTACTGTATGAGAAGGGGATTAGCGTGGACGGTTACAAAGCATGGCTTGCTTCTACAGTGTTTTAAAAGCTGAGGTTGGAGAGTTGAAGGAGGAGGTCTTGCTTCTCCAGGAGGAGATTAGGAGGCTGAAGGTCCACCTCAATGGGCCTGGGAGAGAGTGTGAGGTGGTTGGAGATGTGGGGAATGAGGCTTCTAGCAGTGAGGTGCAGTCTGTCTCTCACTGTGAGGAGGCTGTAGGTGGGGTGGTAGCAACGGCTACCAGCAGTGAGGTGCAGCCCAGCACCTGCTACAAGTGGCGAGTTGTTCACAGTAATGGGAGGCGCATCAGAGTAAGGAAAGTTAAGAGTGCAGATCTGAAGGTAGGAAATCGCTTCTCTGTTCTCCAGGATGAATGTACTTCAGTGGCCAGTGAAGGTAAGGGTACTACTGCCCCTGCTAATGAAGGTAAGCGCATTCTTGTGGTTGGTGACTCTCAGGTAAGATATGTTGATCGTGCTTTTTGTAATAGGAATAAGAAGATGAGAGATAGAGTGTGCTTCCCTGGAGCTGGTGTTGGGGACATTGTCAACAGACTGGATAATATCATATCAGGTAATGGGAACAAGCCCATTATCTGTCTCAGTGCTGGTGGAAATGATATTGGGAAGGGTAGGAGAGAAGAGCTGCTAGATAAGTACAGGTCAGCTATAGATTTCATTAAGTCTAAGGGAGGGATCCCAATCATATGTAGCATCTTGCCTAGAAGGGGAGTAGGAAATGAATGGTTGTCTAGGGCAATTGGTGTAAATTGCTGGCTAGACAGATACTGCAAGGAACTTGCAATCCCATTCATTGACAACTGGAACAACTTTTATGGCAAACATGATATGTATGCAAGGGATGGGGTTCATCTCTCTGGGGCAGGGGTGGTAGCACTTGCAGACTCGATTGAGAAGGCCATTGGTGAAATGCCTATGATTTTAAACTGATGGAAGATAGAGGTATGGGTGTGTGTGGGAAACAAGCAGGTTGCAACACTAGGGTTGGAAACAGTAAATGTATAAAAGGCATTCAGCATGAAGTTATAAATAAAGACAATAGAACAGGTCAGCAAACAAAGGGGGACAGCAGAGGGCAGCAAGGGACTAGCTCCCTTAAGGTTTACTATACTAATAGCAGGAGTGTTAGAAATAAGATAGATGAGCTAAGATTAATTGCAAGTGCAGGAAACATAGATATTATTGCTATAACAGAGACCTGGCTCAATCTGAAAGATAGAGAGATGCCCTCTGAATGTCACATACAAGGCTATAAATTATTCCACACTGACAGGGTCAACAGGAAAGGTGGTGGAGTAGCGATGTATGTCAGAGACAATTTAAATTGTTGTGTTAGACAAGATATTAAATTAGAAGCGTCAGCCACTGAATCTGTTTGGTTACAGCTTCTCGAGGGCCGAGAAAAACTAATTTTGGGTGTGATTTACAGGGCCCCAAATCTTGATAGGGAGTGCAGTAAACTTCTATGGGACGAAATTCGTAAGGCATCTACATACGAAAATGTTGTGCTAATGGGAGATTTCAACTATAGACAGATTGACTGGAGCAATTTGACAGGAAATTTAGAGTCGGGTGACTTTCTTGATACGATCCAGGATTGTTTTTTAAAACAGTTTGTGACAGAGCCAACTAGGGGAAATAACCTCCTTGACTTGGTTCTTGCCAGTAGGGAAACACTAATTAATAATCTTGAGGTTAATGATGAGCTTGGGGAGAGTGATCACAAATCACTCAGTTTTAACATATCATGGAATTCCCCTAATAATGGCAATCAAGTCTCCGTCCCTGACTTTCGCTTGGCTGATTTCATAGGACTGAAAAATTACTTAGGTGGGCTGAACTGGAATGACCTGACTAGGGGTCAGGTAGGTGGTGATGGTTGCCGATATGATGCTTTCCAGGGCATAGTTCTAGCTGCTCAGTCAAATTATGTTCCAAATAGGGAAATCAGATCAAACAAAAATGATCCTAAATGGATGAACAATAGATTAAAATATCTGATTGGTCAAAAGAGAGGCATATATAGGCAAATCAAAAGAGGAGAGGGGCAATTAAGAAATCGATATATTCAGTTAAAGAGAGAAATAAAAAAGGGAATTAGAAAAGCAAATAGAGATTATGAGGTTAAAGTTGCAAGAGAATCGAAGACTAACCCAAAAGGATTCTTTCAGGTATACAGAAGTAAGATCAGGGACAAGATAGGCCCACTCAAAAGTTCCTCGGGTCAGCTCACTGACAGTGATAAGGAAATGTGTAGAATTTTTAACACATACTTCCTCTCAGTTTTTACACAGGAGGATACCAGCGATATTCCAGTAATGATAAATTATGTAGAACAGGACGATAATAAACTGTGCACTATTAGGGTCACAAGTGACATGGTCCTTAGGCAAATAGATAAATTAAAACCTAACAAATCCCCAGGCCCTGATGAACTGTATGCAAGGGTTCTAAAGGAATGTAAAGAGGAGCTTAGCACACCTTTGGCTAATCTTTTCAACATATCACTACAAACTGGCATGGTGCCAGATAAGTGGAAAATGGCAAATGTGATACCTATTTTCAAAACAGGTGACAGGTCCTTAGCTTCGAACTATAGACCAATAAGCCTAACCTCCATAGTGGGAAAATTTATGGAATCAATAATTGCCGAGGCAGTTCGTAGCCACCTTGAAAAGCATAAATTAATCAACGAATCTCAGCATGGTTTTACAAAGGGGCGTTCCTGCCTTACGAATTTATTAACTTTTTTCACTAAGGTATTTGAGGAGGTAGATCATGGTAATGAATATGATATTGTGTATATGGACTTCAGTAAGGCTTTTGACAGGGTCCCACATCAGAGACTATTGAGGAAAATTAAAGCACATGGAATAGGAGGAGAAATTTTTTCCTGGATAGAGGCATGGTTGACAAATAGGCAGCAGAGAGTTTGCATAAATGGGGAGAAATCAGAGTGGGGAAGCGTCACGAGCGGTGTTCCACAGGGGTCAGTGTTGGGCCCCCTGCTGTTCACAATCTACATAAACGACATAGATGAGGGCATAAAGAGCGACATCGGCAAGTTTGCCGATGACACCAAAATAGGCCGTCGAATTCATTCTGACGAGGACATTCGAGCACTCCAGGAAGATTTGAATAGACTGATGCAGTGGTCGGAGAAGTGGCAGATGCAGTTTAATATAGACAAATGCAAAGTTCTAAATGTTGGACAGGACAATAACCATGCCACATATAAACTAAATAATGTAGATCTTAATATTACGGATTGCGAAAAAGATTTAGGAGTTCTGGTTAGCAGTAATCTGAAACCAAGACAACAGTGCATAAGTGTTCGCAATAAAGCTAATAGAATCCTTGGCTTCATATCAAGAAGCATAAATAATAGGAGTCCTCAGGTTGTTCTTCAACTCTATACATCCTTGGTTAGGCCTCATTTAGATTATGCTGCACAGTTTTGGTCACCGTATTACAGAATGGATATAAATTCTCTGGAAAATGTACAAAGGAGGATGACAAAGATGATCCCATGTATCAGAAACCTTCCCTATGAGGATAGACTAAGGGCCCTGAAACTGCACTCTCTAGAAAGACGTAGAATTAGGGGGGATATGATTGAGGTTTATAAGTGGAAGACAGGAATAAATAAAGGGGATGTAAATAGTGTGCTGAAAATATCTAGCCTAGACAGGACTCGCAGCAATGGTTTTAAGTTGGAAAAATTCAGATTCAGGAGGGATATAGGAAAGTACTGGTTTGGTAATAGAGTTGTGGATGAGTGGAACAAACTCCCAAGTACCGTTATAGAGGCCAGAACGTTGTGTAGCTTTAAAAATAGGTTGGATAAATACATGAGTAGATGTGGGTGGGTGTGAGTTGGACCTGATAGCTTGTGCTAACAGGTCGGTTGCCGTGTTCCTCCCTTAAGTCAATGTGACCTGACCTGACTAGGTTGGGTGCATTGGCTTAAGCCGGTAGGGACTTGGACCTGCCTCGCATGGGCCAGTAGGCCTTCTGCAGTGTTCCTTCGTTCTTATGTTCTTATGTTCTTATAACAGTTCAAACTTCAGGGCCCCAAAAATGTAGGTCCATCACTGACCACGTGGCAGGTAGAACGTGTGCTTCTTTGCACTTCTCTGTAGCGTGTTCAACGTGAGATGAACAAGAGAGTATATGATATGAACCACAAGGCAAGACGAGTCATGGGGATGTCAGGAAATACTTCATCAGTGGGATGGGGGGTAATAAAAATTATTAAGCTGGACGAGGTGTTGGAAGCGTCATGCACAGTTTCAAGAACAAGTATGACAGCTGTGAGTCAGAAGCTTGCTGTTTGTTTACCAGCAGCGCTGATTGTTGATTTAAGAGGGCGAAATTACCTACTTTTACAGGCACAGCTAAGAGTACACGCACTCTCATCACACTTTACACTTCACTACGCACTCTTCCTTCACATCTTATGGTCTCTTCTCACTACCTTCTTACTTCTATTTTCATCATCTTACCTTCCTTCTTAGGAAGATATGATGAAAATAAAACCGTAAAGTTCCCCCTTTAAATTAAAACTGTAAAGTTTCCCCTTTAAATTAAAACTGTAAAGTTTCCCCTTTAAATTAAAACTGTAACGTTTCCCCTTTAAATTAAAATTGTAACGTTTCCCCTTTAAATTAAAACTGTAAAGTTCCCCCTTTAAATTAAAACTGTAAAGTTCCCCCTTTAAATTAAAACTGTAACGTTTCCCCTTTAAATTAAAACTGTAAAGTTCCCCCTTTAAATTAAAACTGTAAAGTTCCCCCTTTAAATTAAAACTGTAACGTTTCCCCTTTAAATTAAAACTGTAAAGTTCCCCCTTTAAATTAAAACTGTAAAGTTCCCCCTTTAAATTAAAACTGTAAAGTTCCCCCTTTAAATTAAAACTGTAACGTTTCCCCTTTAAATTAAAACTGTAAAGTTTCCCCTTTAAATTAAAAAAAAAATCGTAAAAAATCAGTATCTTAGGACGTCAGACTCTGGGAAGATCCTGACTAATGAGAGATCAAATTCCTATAAAAAATACTCTAGAATACACACCGAGAACAGATACGCTGTATATACAGCGATAAGTGTATCAACACATTATACACTGGTGTATGAAAAATTTATGCACACTATATCGATAGTGTCCAAGAAGAAAAAGGCACAATACCGTGACTGGAACAGTGTACAAATAACCCGCACATAGGAAAGAGGAGCTTACCACGACGTTTCGCTCCGAGTTGGACCATTAACTAGTTGGTGGCGAGTGTGGTGGCTGGGGTCCAGGTGGTGTGTTGACTGGTGACTGGGGTCCAGGTGGTGTGTTGACTGGGGTCCAGGTGGTGAGTGTGGTGACTGGGGTCCAGATGGTGAGTGTTACTACCCTGGGGTTACCTGGAGGTTATTCCGGGGATCAACGCCCCCGCGGCCCGGTCCATGACCAGGCCTCCCGATGGATCAGGGCCTGATCAACTAGGCTGTTACTGCTGGCCGCACGCAGTCCAACGTACGAGCCACAGCCCGGCTGATCCGGCACTGACTTTAGGTATCTGTCCAGCTCTCTCTTGAAGGCAGCCAGGGGTTTATTGGCAATTCCCCTAATGCTTGATGGGAGGCTGTTGAACAGTTTTGGGCCCCGGACACTTATGGTGTTTTCTCTTAGTGTACCAATGGCGCCCCTACTTTTTATTGGGGGCATTTTGCATCGCCTGCCCAGTCTTTTACTTTCGTAGGGAGTGATTTCTGTGTGCAGATTTGGGACCATTCCTTCCAAGATTTTCCAAGTGTAGATTATGATATATCTCTCCCTCCTGCGTTCCAACGAGTACAAGGGGTGGAGTGTGTTATTACCCCGGGGGAAGAAGGGTAGGGTGATTTATCTCTGAAATTGGTTTTAATACCCTGAGTAGACTAAACTACTTAATAATAAATAATGCTTATTGTTTTTGTTAAACAATCAAGGCAAAATACCTAGGATTTGTTTATGTATTCTCTATATTCACTTTAAAATTTAAGCTCAGACCTGTACAACAAAAATGTCATTAAATATTTAAGTTATACCATAAATTAAGGAAAGATTCTGGATTTCTCCTTACGAAAACAGACGAAGCATATGCGATAGTAATTATGGACAAAGATTATAGTGGAAAAATGGCTCAACAGCGCTCTTGCGCTCACTCTACATTAAAAAAATTATAATGTGTCCTGTCTTACATTTTTGATGTATATTTGAGGTCCACCTCACGTGTTGATAGGAGACGCTCAACCCTGGAGAGGAGAGTGAATGTAACTCCGGGAAAAATATACCGATTTCTTCCGGATGTTTATTTTATTTCACGTTCTCTGTCTGTCTCCTGTCTGTCTCTCTGTCTCTCTGTCTCTGTCTCTCTCTGTCTCTCTCTGTCTCTGTCTCTCTGTCTCTGTCTCTCTCTGTCTCTGTCTCTCTCTGTCTCTCTCTGTCTCTCTCTGTCTCTCTCTGTCTCTCTCTCTCTCTCTCTCTCTCTCTCTCTCTCTCTCTCTCTCTCTCTCTCTCTCTCTCTCTCTCTCTCTCTCTCTCTCTCTCTCTCTCTCACACACACACACACACACACACACACACACACACACACATCAGTTTTACAGGCTAAGAGCTGTTATCCTACCTCCGTTCATTCCATGGATGCCAGTGGAAATAAGTCTGCATGTTTGGTTTATCCTAGGTAATTTACACATATTTTACTGTGTATGATAATTTGTGTAACTGTATTTGTGTACCTGTACCAAAATAAACTTAGGGCTGGCCCTACCGCTCCCTGGAATGCCTCCCACAACAGTCGACTTACACACACGGGTACCTAACTGTTCAGCCAGTCCTGAACCACAGCCATCATGACACTGATGTTAAAAGTCAATAGGAAGACTCTTGATAGAGCCTTGAACAGCTGAAATACTGTACGACTGCTTTACATGCGCCGTGCGCACTGCCTGCCGCATGTTATCTGTTCGTGCGGCCGATTATTATTTTTTATCTACTGTTATCCTATATAGTTCTTTTTTTCCGGCCTTGTCTTGCCCAGCCTGGCTAAGAATTGGGGTGAAAACCCTATGTGAAAGTGTAATTTAGTTGTTAGGAGGATAGGTTGAACTAGTAGGTGAAGAGGGTTCGAACCCTGGCCTCTACGTATGTGAACCGTTTCTCTCTCTCTCTCTCTCTCTCTCTCTCTCTCTCTCTCTCTCTCTCTCTTTCTCTCTCTCTCTCTCCACAGGGTTTTACAAGGTTAGGTTAAGGTTCCTAACTTTATTTACAAGCTCATTCCAAAACCCTTTTTTTGATACGAGACAAACCAGTATGGAACAGGATGAAGTTGGAGCCATCTGTGGACAGCAGTTTCATTTGATCAACTGACTTTATTTCGTTGATATCATTATGCTGTACGAAAATGATCTCAAATTGATGTTCTGGAGAAAGGTACAGTCAGTGTAGTTGCTGCTTGTTGCCCGTCTTGTGGTGTGGAAGCTCACTTCTCGCTGTCCTCGGAGTGTAGCCAAGTGTGGTACTTTGACAATATTGGCCTTGTACATAACAATAAGGCCACCCATATCCCTTCTGTGTTGAAGGCTCTACTGAAATGACATATCTTGTCCAGGCTGGGTCCAGGCAAGAGATGAGTAGTCTTGCTCTGTTTTCTCTCTCTCTCTCTCATATATATATAGATATATATATATATATATATATATATATATATATATATATATATATATATATATATATATATATATATATATATATATATTAATATATTTGTAGATGAATGGTTCAGAGAACCGACATGTTGATAAATTAGACACATGTGCAACTCTTGGGTATCTTTATTGCTGCACCTCTCCTGCTATACGGTTTATAAGCTGCCTCTCCGCTGATGTGCCGCATTCTATTCAAGATTGATGGACTGAACACATCGACTCAAGGTTGAGGGACTGATTACCTCATTCTCCTCCTGTTCTTCAAGTTTCTCCTACGTACGGACTGATGAAGCCACTGTGTGGCGAAACGTTTCCACAATAAAGATACCCAAGAGTTGCACATGTGTCTAATTTATCAACATGAGTGGGTGTGGGTGGGTGTGAGTTGGACCTGATTAGCTTGTGCTACTAGGTCAGTTGTCGTGTTCCTTCCTTAAGTGAATATGGCCTGCCCTGACTAGGTTGGGGCATTACCGGTAGGAGACTTGGACCTGCCTCGCATGGGCCAGTAGACCTGCTGCAGTGTTCCTTCTTTCTTATGTTCTTATAACAGCACTGTGACCAGCCGAGGATTCGAACCCTACATTATGTGTGATAATTGTATTTATGAGTACCTGTATCTAAATAAACTTGCTTCTCTTGGTGATGGCGAGTCGTTTAGGAAGGATGAAGGGAATGGGTAGGTCGCTGAGGAAGAGGGAAGGCCAGACCATTAAGTCTTAGACCTGAGTGGACCATCATAAATTACTATCTGATCAGTTCTGTGATAAACGTGAACTAGGCCTAGGGAACCAGGCCTAATTCCCTTAAGGGTAATGGGCGTGTCAGATTGTATCCGTCGTAGTGACCGCATCTTGGCCCTCGTGTAACCGCACCTTGGTCAGTGAATGTGTGTGTGTGTGTGTGTGTGTGTGTGTGTGTGTGTGTGTGTGTGTGTGTGTGAGAGAGAGAGAGTGAGTGTACACTCACCTATTTGTGGTTGCAGGGGTCGAGTCTTAGCTCCAGGCCCCGCCTCTTCACCGGTTGCTACTGGGCCCTCTCTCTCCCCCCACTCCATGAGCTTTATCAAACCTCGTCTTAAAACTGTGTATGGTTCCTGCCTCCACTACGTCATTTTCTAGGCTATTCCACTGCCTGACAACTCTATGACTGAAGAAATACTTCCTAATATCTCTCTGACTCATTTGTGTCTTCAACTTCCAATTGTGGCCTCTTGTTTCTGTGTCCCCTCCCTGGAACATCCTGTCTTTGTCCACCTTGTCTATTCCACGCAGTATTTTATATGTCGTTATCATGTCTTCCCTGACCCTCCTGTCCTCCAGTGTCGTCAGGCCGATTTCCCTTAATCTTTCTTCATAGGACATTCCCCTTAGCTCTGGAACTAACCTTGTCGCAGACCTTTGTACTTTCTCTAGTTTCTTGACGTGCTTTATCAAGTGCGGGTTCCAAACAGGTGCTGCATACTCCAGTATGGGCCTGACATACACGGTGTACAGTGTCTTGAACGATTCCTTACTAAGGTATCGGAATGCTGTTCTCAGGTTTGCCAGGCGCCCATATGCTGCAGCAGTTATCTGGTTGATGTGTGCTTCCGGAGACATGCTCAGTGTTATACTTACCCCAAGATCTTTCTCCTTGAGTGAGGTTTGCAGTCTTTGGCCACCTAGCCTATACTCTGTCTGTGGTCTTCTGTGCCCTTTCCCTATCTTCATGACTTTGCATTTGGCAGGATTAAATTCGAGAAGCCATTTGCTGGACCAGATGTCCAGTCTGTCCAGGTCTCTTTGAAGTCCTGCCTGGTCCTCATCTGATTTAATTCTCCTCATTAACTTCACATCATCTGCAAACAGGGACACTTTTGAGTCTAACCCTTCCATCATGTCGTTCACATATACCAAAAATAGCACTGGTCCTAGGACCGACCCCTGTGGGACCCCGCTCGTCACAGGTGCCTACTGTGATACATCATTATGTACCATGACTCGTTGTTGCCTCCCTGTCAGGTATTCTATGATCCATTGCAGTTCCCTTCCTGTTATATGCACCTGATGCTCTAGCTTCTGCACTAATCTCTTGTGAGGAACTGTATCAAAGGCCTTCTTGCAGTCTAAGAAGATGCAATCAACCCACCCCTCTCTCTCGTGTCTTACTTCTGTTATTTTATCATAAAACTCCAGAAGGTTTGTGACACAGGATTTGCCTTCCATGAATCCGTGCTGGTTGGCATTTATACTCATGTTCTGTTCCAGGTGCTCCACCACTCTCCTCCTGATAATTTTCTCCATAACTTTGCATACTATACATGTCAATGACACAGGTCTATAGTTTAGTGCCTCTTTTCTGTCTCCTTTTTTAAAAATGGGAACTACATTTGCCGTCTTCCTTACCTCAGGTAGTTGCCCAGTTTCCAGGGACGTGTTGAAGATTGTGGTAAGTGGCACGCACAACATATCTGCTCCCTCTCTAAGGACCCACAGGGAGATGTCCGGTCCCATTGCCTTTGAGGTATCGATGTCCCTTAGCAGGTTCTTCGCCTCCTCCTCATCTGTATGTATGTCGTCCAACACTTGTTGGTGTATTCTTTGCTGGTGTCCCCATCTGGTCTGTCTCCCCAGAGGCCTTCCTGTCTACTGTAAATACTTCCTTAAATCTCGTGTTGAGCTCCTCACATACCTCTTGATCGTTTCTTGTGAGTTCTCCACCTTCTTTCCTCAGCCTTATCACCTGGTCCTTGACTGTTGTCTTCCTCCTAATGTGGCTATACAGCAGTTTTGGGTTGGATTTGACTTTCGATGCTATGTCGTTTTCATACTGTCGCTGGGCCTCCCTCCTTATCTGTGCATACTCGTTTCTGGCTCTTCTACTAATCTCCTTGTTTTCCTGGGTCCTATGCCTCCTGTACCTTTTCCATTCTCTGTTGCACTTAGTTTTTGCCTCCCTACACCTTTGGGTAAACCAAGGACTCGTTTTGGTCTTCCTATTATTTCTGTTTCCCTTGGGAACAAACCTTTCCTCTGCCTCCTTGCACTTTGTTGCCACATATTCCATCATCTCGTTTACTGATTTTCCAACCATTTCTCTGTCCCACTGAACCTCCTGCAGGAAGTTTCTCATACCTGGGTAGTCCCCCCTTTTATAGTTTGGCCTGTCCCCTTCAGTTCCTGTTACCTTCTCCACTTGTAACTCTACTGTATAATCAAAACTCAGAACCACGTGATCGCTAGCTCCAAGGGGCCTCTCGTAAGTGATGTCCTCAATGTCTGAACTGCTCAAGGTGAACACAAGATCCAGTCTTGCTGGCTCATCCTCCCCTCTCTCTCTGGTAGTGTCCCTGGCATGTTGATGCATGAGGTTTTCAAGTACCACTTCCATCATCTTGGCTCTCCATGTTTTGGGACCCCCATGTGGCTCCAGGTTTTCCCAGTCGATCTCCCTGTGGTTGAAATCGCCCATTACCAGCAACTTTGCTCTGCTCGAGTGAGCTCTTCTTGCCACCTCAGCCAGTGTGTCCACCATCACCCTGTTGTTTTCTTCGTACTCCTCTCTTGGCCTCCTGCAGTTCTGTGGTGGGTTATACATCACTCCAATGACTACTTTATGTTCTCCAGACTGAATTGTACCTACAATGTAGTCTTTCTCCAATCATGTCCATGCCTTCCATTTCCTCAAATCCCCATCGGTGTTTTATGAGCAGTGCAACCCCTCCTCCCCCTCTACTCCTCCTATCTTTCCTCAGGATCTGATATCCCGTTGGGAAGATTGTGTCTGTTATTGTCTCAGCGAGTTTTGTTTCTGTGACTGCTATGATGTCTGGGGATTTCTCACTGATTCTTTCATTCCACTCATGTTTATTCGTTATTCCATCCACGTTTGTGTACCAAACTTTCAGTTTCTTTTCTATCATTGTGGTCATGCAAGAATATTGTGGTTGGGGAGCGAGAGCCTTGGTGGGGGCCTATATAGGGCTGTGGTGTAGGTGGAGTTTGTGATGATGGGAGTGGGGTCAGAATGCCCATAAGGGACAGCTGATGGGGTGAGGTTTGTGATATGGGGGTTGGTGGCAGAGGGAACAGTGAGTGGGTTGTAGTATAGGTTGCTCAGTTGCGTTGGGAATGTCGCAGTTGGAGTCTTTTGGTGGGAGATTCTGTGGGGTGTGTTTGCCCTTCCTCCTGCATCTGGGTCCTGCTCATCTTCGTCATTGCCTCTCGTTCCTCCTTGCGTCTCTGTACCCTCTCTTTCAGTGTAGTCCTTTCTTCTCGTGTTCTGTCGCGGTCGAGGTATACTCTGGTACCCCTGTGTGTCCCTCAGTCTTGCTTTCTCTTGCAGAATCCTGGTTCGAACTGATTCTTCCTTGAAAATTACTTTGACAGGCCGTATCCTTCCACTCGCAAACCACCCAATTCTCTGAAAATTTGTCACCTGGGTCATATCGCCCTCACCTATTGTTTTCATGATGCCTTCAATCATTTTTTCTCCTCTTGTTTTATTTCTTCGAAGTTGTCCCCCTTGGCTTCTTGGAGCCCGTACACAAAAACTGACCTCGCCCTTTCCTCCTCCCACTGAGTCTCCATCTGCTTCCTCTGAGGCATTTTATTTCCTTCCATTGACATGTTCTTGCCTTCAGTCCCTGTCATATCTGAAACTTCTATTCTCAGTGAACTGTCTTTCATGACCAGCTGTCCCTTGCTACTGCAGTTGGCTGTTAGTCTCTGCATATAGCATACCTTCATTGTCTTCGGACCTGTGTGTGTGTGTGTGTGTGTGTGTGTGTGTACTCACCTATTTGTACTCACCTATTTGTGGTTGCAGGGGTCGAGTCTTAGCTCCTGGCCCCTCCTCTTCACCGGTTGCTACTGGGCCCTCTCTCTCCCCGCTCCATGTGTGTGTGTGTGTGTGTGTGTGTGTGTGTGTGTGTGTGTGCGCACAGAAGCCTCCATCAGCGTCACCTAGAATTAAGAATGCTGAATAATAAACAGTTTATACAGTAGTCTTCTGTTGTATGTTAAACATTCCGTATTGTATTTCTTGACTAACTGAACTCGTTTGGGTAATTCAGCGCGAGGACAGGGATACACAAGTGGTTGAGGATGGGTGAGAGTTGAACCTGCCTAACAGTGGGCCAGTAGACCTGCACTGTTCCGCTATTCTTGCATTGTTGAAAAAGTTGGAGGCTCAATCCTCAGTACGTTAAGCTCGGCCTGTTCTCTGATCAGTCAGGCTGCTGGTGATCGACAATATATCGAGCATAAACAACTCTGAGATACTCCTTCCCCTTGGGATGATAATCTAGAAGTATTGCACTGAACCACATAAATCAGTGGGATGCCTTGAGAGTAATTAGCTGCGACTGGCTTCCGAGGTCTCCTCTGGATAGATATTCAGAGATCTGTTTCACCTACTTATTTTTTCGCACGTGGATTCAAACGCATGATGGATGAAGAACAGAGAAAAACTCAATCTTAACATAGAGACGGGGAAAATGTTAGGTAAGGGTTGTCAGGAAACAGGACAAGTGTTTCCTGACGTGGGTTTTAGTCTTATGATGACCTGCAGCTGGAGTTTTTGGTCATCTGACAGAGGCCTTCCGCTGGCTTACAGGTCCACCTCTTTAAAAATTA
>NC_091292.1:11166208-11218708 GCF_038502225.1 Cherax quadricarinatus | reverse complement strand
AGCACCTTAAATACTGGGAACGCTTGGAAGCACTTGACTTGTACTCGTTGGAACGCAGGAGGGAGAGATATATCATAATCTACACTTGGAAAATCCTGGAAGGAATGGTCCCAAATCTGCACATAGAAATCACTCCCTACGAAAGTAAAAGACTGGGCAGGCTATGCAAAATGCCCCCAATTAAAAGTAGGGGCGCCATTGGTACACTAAGGGAAAACATCATAAGTGTCCGGGGCCCAAGACTGTTCAACAGCCTCCCATCAAGCATTAGGGGAATTGCCAATAAACCCCCGGCTGCCTTCAAGAGAGAGCTGGACAGATACCTGAAGTCAGTGCCGGATCAGCCGGGCTGTGGCTCGTACGTTGGAATGCGTGCGGCCAGCAGTAACAGCCTAGTTGACCAGGCCCTGATCCATCGGGAGGCCTGGTCATGGACCGGGCTGCGGGGGCGTTGATCCCCGGAATAACGTCCAGGTAACCAGCCCCTGGTTACCTAGCAGTAAGTAGGTACTTCAGTGTTACCAGACTGTTATTCAGTCGCATCCTTGTAAAGAGGACTTAAGAACCCCACTGGAAATAAGACAGTCGTCGGTGACCCACCGACTTTACTGGATTATAAAGAACAAAGTCAATACTTGGACTGGAACAATACGCCATTTACAGAGTCACAGTGTGACTTTGTAAGTGGTCTAAGCCGGTCCAAAACGTCGTCATAACCTCCTCCTCCTCCTCCTCGTCTCCTATGTGCGGGTTGTTTGTGTATTTTACTGGGTTATCCTGGGTTAGTAACGGGTTAACAGATCGAAAGAAAAAAATCTTTCTTCATGCCTGCATCTTACAAAAAAAAAAAAAATCGCTGGCATGTAACAGTTACAAAGCCTCGAGGCGTGGAATTGAAACGATTTTTTTTTTTCTGCTGGCCTCACCTGATGCGTTATTGACGGGGGGGGGGGGTGACATCAATACACATGTTGGAGCTGGACAGATACCTAAAGTCAGAGCCAGATCAGCCGGGCTGTGGTTCGTACGCTGGACTACGTGCGGCCAGCAGTAACAGCCTCGTTGATCAGGCCCTGATCCACCAGGAGGCCTGGTCATGGCCCGGGCTGCGGGGGCGTTGATCCTCGGAATGCCCTCCAGGTAGACTCCAGGTAATGCATCGCACCACAACCATTGACGGCGGCGGTGGCGGCCGTGTGGGAGACGTGCCAAACTGAATGTAGAAAATCATTTAATAATTGAAAACGTTTCGAATCAAGTGGCTTCATTAGTCCCAATGATTAATCCGCTGGTGGCGAAACGTTGCCTTTAAATGCCCTAAACTGTACACAACAACCCAGAGTCTACCGCCATGCTATTTACAAGCTTCTTGTTCACAGTTGGACGACCAACTAATATAATAATGTAATTGACCTTGATAACAAGTATTACGAAGAGTACTGTAATCTAACAACAAAAAGTATTCCTTGATAAACTCAGGAAAGATTTAGACACGCAAGGAGAACAGACTGATAGGACACTCCTTCAGTAGGACCTTGTGGGAGGGTGCTGAGGAGGTCAACTCCTTCAGGAGGACCTTGTGGGAGGGTGCTGAGGTCAACTCCTTCAGTAGGACCTTGTGGGAGGGTGCTGAGGTCAACTTCAGGAGGACCTTGTGGGAGGGTGCTGAGGAGAGGGGGTCAACTCCTTCAGTAGGACCTTGTGGGAGGGTGCTGAGGTCAACTTCAGGAGGACCTTGTGGGAGGGTGCTGAGGAGAGGGGGTCAACTCCTTCAGTAGGACCTTGTGGGAGGGTACTGAGGAGAGGGGTTCAACTCCTTCAGTAGGACCTTGTGGGAGTGTGCTGAGGAGAGGGGTTCAACTCCTTCAGTAGGACCTTGTGGGAGGGTGGTGGCTAGGGTGTCAGGTTCATCAGTTAAATCACTTGACACCTTGACTCAGCAGTTCCTTCTAGGGTTCACTGAACCTGTGTCCCGGTTCTCTCCTGAACTCCTTCAAGCACGTGGTTACTGGGTGATTGTACCACCAGTACTGTCCTGTGAACACGTGGTTACTGGGTGATTGTACCACCAGCATTGTCCTGTGAACACGTGGTTACTGGGTGATTGTACCACCAGCATTGTCCTGTGAACACGTGGTTACTGGTTGATTGTACCACCAGTACTGTCCTGTGAACACGTGGTTACTGGGTGATTGTACCACCAGCATTGTCCTGTGAACACGTGGTTACTGGGTGATTGTACCATCAGCATTGTCCTGTGAACACGTGGTTACTGGGCGATTGTACCACCAGCATTGTCCTGTGAACACGTGGTTACTGGGTGATTGTACCACCAGCACTGTCCTGTGAACACGTGGTTACTGGGTGATTGTACCACCAGCACTGTCCTGTGAACACGTGGTTACTGGGTGATTGTACCACCAGTACTGTCCTGTGAACACGTGGTTACTGGGTGATTGTACCACCAGTACTGTCCTGTGAACACGTGGTTACTGGGTGATTGTACCACCAGTACCGTCCTGTGAACACGTGGTTACTGGGTGATTGTACCACCAGTACCGTCCTGTGAACACGTGGTTACTGGGTGATTGTACCACCAGTACCGTCCTGTGAACACGTGGTTACTGGGTGATTGTACCACCAGTACCGTCCTGTGAACACGTGGTTACTGGGTGATTGTACCACCAGTACTGTCCTGTGAACACGTGGTTACTGGGTGATTGTACCACCAGTACTGTCCTGTGAACACGTGGTTACTGGGTGATTGTACCACCAGTACTGTCCTGTGAACACGTGGTTACTGGGTGATTGTACCACCAGTACTGTCCTGTGAACACGTGGTTACTGGGTGATTGTACCACCAGTACCGTCCTGTGAACATGTGGTTACTGGGTGATTGTACCACCAGTACTGTCCTGTGAACACGTGGTTACTGGGTGATTGTACCACCAGCACTGTCCTGTGAACACGTGGTTACTGGGTGATTGTACCACCAGTACTGTCCTGTGAACACGTGGTTACTGGGTGATTGTACCACCAGTACCGTCCTGTGAACATGTGGTTACTGGGTGATTGTACCACCAGTACTGTCCTGTGAACACGTGGTTACTGGGTGATTGTACCACCAGTACTGTCCTGTGAACACGTGGTCGCCAGTTAACGGTCCAACTGGAAGAAGATAGGAGACGTATATTATTTTTAAGAGAATTTATCTTCATTTTTTGGGTTACTTGAGAGTTGTTCCAGCCAGGGTATTGTGGGTTGTGAATTGTTCCAGCCACGGTGTTGTGGGTTGTGAATTGTTCCAGCCACGGTATTGTGGGTTGTGAATTGTTCCAGCCACGGTATTGTGGGTTGTGAATTGTTCCAGCCACGGTATTGTGGGTTGTGAATTGTTCCAGCCACGGTATTGTGGGTTGTGAATTGTTCCAGCCACGGTATTGTGGGTTGTGAATTGTTCCAGCCACGGTATTGTGGGTTGTGAATTGTTCCAGCCACGGTATTGTGGGTTGTGAATTGTTCCAGCCACGGTATTGTGGGTTGTGAATTGTTCCAGCCACGGTATTGTGGGTTGTGAATTGTTCCAGCCACGGTATTGTGGGTTGTGAATTGTTCCAGCCACGGTATTGTGGGTTGTGAATTGTTCCAGCCACGGTATTGTGAGTTGTGAATTGTTCCAGCCACGGTATTGTGGGTTGTGAATTGTTCCAGCCACGGTATTGTGGGTTGTGAATTGTTCCAGCCACGGTATTGTGGGTTGTGAATTGTTCCAGCCACGGTATTGTGGGTTGTGAATTGTTCCAGCCACGGTATTGTGGGTTGTGAATTGTTCCAGCCACGGTATTGTGGGTTGTGAATTGTTCCGGCCACGGTATTGTGAGTTGTGAATTATTACGGCCACGGTATTGTGAGTTGTGAATTATTACAGCCACGGTATTTGTGATTTGTTCTGAGAGAAAAATTCGAGGAATTCGTAACTAGTTTTTATGGAAACACGAAAAGAAAGGAAAAAATATTGAAGATTACTAGGAGGAAAGATACAGAATTAGTGTTAGAACTGTTTCAGGATAATCTCTCTCTATCTCTATCTCTATCTCTATCTCTATCTCTATCTCTATCTCTCTCTCTCTCTCTCTCTCTCTCTCTCTCTCTCTCTCTCTCTCTCTCTCTCTCTCTCTCTCTCTCTCTCTCTCTCTCACTCTCATACATTAACTTAGCTTTAAATTCAGCTTGACATTTACAGCTTTTGAGAATCTAGCAGCTAGTTGGCTTGGCCCAAATCAGATTCTCTAGACCTAGACTCTAGACAGTTTATTGTGGCAAGTGTGTGTGTGTGTGTGTGTGTGTGTGTGTGTGTGTGTGTGTGTGTGTGTGTGTGTGTGTGTGTGTGTTTGTGTGTGTGTGTAGCCCCAAGTTCTAGAATATTTACATATTTAGGGAGCCTTGTTTGCAACCGGCCGCGGAAAGGGGGCGGTGACCCCCACAGCCAGTAAGATAAATGTCACTTTTTTTTGTTTTCCTTGGTAATTTACATATATGTTACAAAAGAACATAAAGAAGGAACACTGCAGCAGGCCTACTGGCCCATGCGAGGCAGGTCCAAGTCACCTTCTGGCGTAAACTAGTCGGGTCCAATTCATATCCATTTAAGGAAGGAAGGAGCACTGCATCAGACCTACTAGCACCTGTGTTTCTTGGTGAGACTGGGCGGTATTGGGGCTGGAAAGTCTTGTATTTACCAGTACAAGTTCTCATACCTGTGACTGGTCCAGAGAGTTGTGCTCCTGTGGAAGTCTGCCATATAGCGAGGCATCACAGATGACAGTTTGCTCAACCAGGCTGATGTTGCCTAGAAAAAAGGCAACCAGCTAACACGACTATGACACTCATGAAGCACCGTATAATTCTTTTATAACAACGTTTCGCTCGAGGATAAATCTCGCCCTGAGATGTTTCATACACGACCTATATAGCTCTCACTAACTCATTTGCCAGTTTTCAACAAAAGAATTCTGTGATATATCTCAAAATTTTACCGCCTCTTGAGTATGTAAATTCTTGGTGGCCTTAAATGCTGAGAATAATTCAATCTTTGTGGCATAGATCGTGTCTAATATTCTAATCCCATTTATTCCTATCCACTGAAACTCTCCCACCCCCCTTCAGCTTTGTTTCACTTAAAGCCTCTGGCTCCCGAAGGAATGTCGGAGTTGGTACAAATGATACATGTAACCATGTACCCAGGTATCAATACTTATCAAGGTAGCATCATAGTTGATTTCTGTAAAAAAAATACAAACATGACATTTGAATCTGCGAGGAGTCAGCTGACAAACTGTTCAAAATCTTTTATGTTTACAAACAGGAGATGGGTGAATGTTGGAATGAATGTGCCTCGTACTGTTTCGATTTATATCAGAGATTACAAGCAACGGAAGACCTTTGGTTATACCACAGTTCTACATATCATCGGGATGATGATATGTAGAGGATTACAAAATAAATCTATTGTATCAGGAATCTTTCACAGGAAGATTCAGATCCCAGAGTCTAAATCTTGAAAGACGTAGAACGAGCGGAGACATAATTTAATTAAATAACAATCATATACAGCCATATTAGGTGAACTATCCTGTCCATGAGGCATTAGACACATATGCAACATATGTAGGTACTATTTATCATTATTTTAATGATACTCCTGCTCATGTCTCCATGAATACTACTACTACTACTACTTCCTCCCGTCAACCTGACCATTACTATCACCTCTCTTGTTTCCCTATGTAAATCTATTTTCTCATGTTTTTGCATCTGATTTGATTAATCTCCGGGTGGGTAAAATATCTTTTAAATAAATATATTAGAGGCGAAGTGTTCTGTTACCACTGAATCAAGAATGTCTCTCCACCTTCCTAAAACCTCACTTATTCTCTTTAAATACCCTTTACGTCAATGTACTGTTTGTATTAGTTTGACAAAGCTTCCGGTGGGTGAAACATGATTAGTATCTTATTGTTTGCGATCATATTTGTTTACTTGGAGGTTATTTCGGGGATCAACGCCCCCGCGGCCCGGTCCATGACCAGGCCTCCCGATGGATCAGGGCCTGATCAACTAGTTTGTTACTGCTGGCCGCACGCAGTCCAACGTACGGGCCACAGCCGGCTGATCCGACACTGACTTTAGGTATCTGTCCAGCTCTCTCTTGAAGGCAGCCAGGGGCTTATTGGCAATTCCCCTAATGCTTGATGGGAGGCTGTTGAACAGTCTTGGGCCCCGGACACTTATGGTGTTTTCCCTTAGTGTACCAATGGCGCCCCTACTTTTTATTGGGGGCATTTTGCATCGCCTGCCCAGTCTTTTACTTTCGTAGGGAGTAATTTCTGTGTGCAGATTTGGGACCATTCCTTCCAAGATTTTCCAAGTGTAGATTATGATATCTCTCTCCCTCCTGCATTCCAACGAGTACAAGTCAAGTGCTTCCAAGTGTTCCCAGTAGTTAAGGTGCTTGACAGAACTTATACATGCAGTATACATGCAGTAAAGGATCTCTGTACACTCTCTAGATCTGCGATTTCACCTGCTTTGAATGGAGATGTTAATGTGTTGTCGTGTGGGGTTCGGTAGGAGATACGAGGGTTGAAGGTAAACACCTTGTTGGATGGAAACACTATATATTGTCAGACTGTGGTAAGGAAGAGGTGAGCCCAGCCTGCCGTGTAACTGCCTGGATGGATGTCTAAACGCCGACTGAGAGCGGGGCAGCTCGTCTCACTCGCTCGCTGCATCCTTCGACGTCATACAGTCACAGGCCTAAAGGATATTCTATATAAACACATGGATTGTACTATGATACTCAGGTAATCTATATAACACATATAAGGGGATCAGCAACTATGCTGACAGCTCGGTCATGTTATGTATGTCATCTCGACATACACTACTATGCTATAGGCCGAACAGGCAGGTGGTTCTGGGCTGATTCTATACAATAACAAATTCATATATACATAACTTAGAACTAATGGATGGTATCATAATGGATGTTAACAAAATGAGTTTTACATAATGGGTGTTAATGTAATCACTTAACGTAATGAGTTTTAACATAATGGGTGTTAACGTAATAAGTTTTAACGTAATGCATTACAAACTATAAGAACAAATCATGGTACCATATGGGATGGAATTGATCGATCAATCTGTATTCATGCACTCTGTAGATTCTGAGGAAGAATAAATATATATATATACAAAGTGAAATTAACAGCAAGGCATCTGGTGCACTCAGATCATTACTGTCAAATTCTCAGAATACGGAGGGAACGTGAACACAAAAAAAAAAATTGAAAAAGAAAACTGATCAGTTAATAACAAAGCACACAGTTGACAATTTCCTTCATCTCGGACATCTAATTATACAGGCTATGTACATTTAAACCCAATTCTGCGAGGGTGAGGTTTATATATGCAGAATGGTTATCATCTCTTGGAGGATCGAATTCCTCTGCAATGGCTAACACATGCCTTGACTGATGGAGATCTGAGCGAGTATCTACAAAAGATACCTGTGGGTTTCTCATTACTTGTCGAGTACGCAAGGAGTAACGACATTCAGGTTGAATATCTGACTGAGTATTTGAGGTAGAGGGTACAGAGTCAAGAGGATTTTCAGCATCTGTCACATTAGTCTGGGTAGCAATATCATCAACATCGCATACTAATTTCATATGATCTAAATGCGATTCTTTGTACTTACCAGTACTAATTTCTCTAACCTTATACTTATTACCAGAGATATGTTCTACAACTCGATAAGGTCCGACAAACTTTTGATTGAGCTTAGGCATTGCGGATGTTTTGTTGAAATTTGGCAGCATTACTCTTGAACCTACTTTAACTTTTGATGGTTTAGCATGGCTATTAGTAACTCTAGTAAATTCTGCTGTTGATTTATGAAGTGTTTCACGGATTCTTCTAAAAACACTCTGAGCCATGCTTGTACGAGTTGCTACGAAATCATCAGGGTTGTAATTGGGTTTCGGAGTGGAATATAACAACTCATAGGGTAAACGCTTGTCTACACCATACAATGCATAATGTGGGGTATCACCTATGGAAGCATTGTAAGCAGAATTTATGGCACATTGAACATCTGGTATAACTTCATCCCAAGTTTCACTATTGGGGTTGATAGTGGCTCTCAAAACATCAAGTACTTTCTTATTGGTTCGTTCAGCTAACCCATTGCTGGCAGGATGATGAGGAACAATGGTGGATTTAGAGATCTTGTACAAAGTACACAAATTTTCAAGAATCTCATTACAGAATTCACCTCCATTATCTGTTACTAAGGACTTAGGGGTGGTATGCCTGCAGATAATGCGTTCTTTAAACGCTTTAGCTACTGTCTCTGCAGTCTTATCTGCAATAGGAACTAACTCACAATATCTGGTGAAATGGTCTACCATAACACACAGATGTTTGTTGCCTTGGAGGGAACATTTAAAATTGGTTAACAAATCAAGGGCAACTCTTTCCCACGGTTCGCTAGTGGTTGGGTACACTTGGATTGGATTAGGACCATTGACATTTCCTTTATGTTGCATACAAACACTACATTTCTTAACATACTCTGAAATGTCAGTTGCCATACATGGCCAAAAGTACTTCATTCTGGCTTGTTTCACAGAACGATCCATACCAGGGTGTGCAACACCTGGTGCATCGTGAACTAGCTGTAGAGCTACGTTCACTAGTGACTGTGGAATTACTAACTGGTACACTCTTCTACTTGGAGTACCTAACTCGGCTGTTCGATACAGTAATTCTTGGCTCATTACAAAGTCACTAATGGGTGCTGGTGGCTTCACAGTAAGAATAAGATCTTCCTGGAGCAGGAATCGAATCACACCAGACCACATGGGATCTGTTCTTTGGGCATTCTTTACATCCTCTGCAGTAAATGGAGGATCTGCAGTAACTACACTAACGTGTCGCGATAAAGCATCTGCGACTACATTTGACTTGCCAGGTAAATGTTCAAAAGTGGGATTGAACTCTTGGATAGTCAAGGTCCATCTGGCTAACCTTCCAGTACGTTGTTTGTTCCAGAATAAAGGTATCAGTGGTGCATGGTCTGTCAAGACACGAACAGGGTACTGGTAAATAATGTCTCGGAAGTGCTTCAAAGACCATACTATTGCTAAAGCTTCTTGCTCCGTTACTGTATAATTACGTTCAGCCTTCGTAAGGACTCGGCTAGCAAATGCAACTGCGTTGTACTTGCCATCAGTCTTCTGAGCTAGTACGGCACCTATGCCAATTGAACTAGCATCAGTTGTCAAATAGAAGGGCTTAGAAAAATCTGGGAATTTCAAAATGGGAGCAGACGTTAGCTTTTCTTTTAGTGTCTGGAATGCTCTTTCTTGACGGAAGGTCCAGACGAAAGGAGCATCTTTCTTAAGCAATTCAGTTAGAGGAGCTGCTATTGAAGAAAAATTAGCAATGAAAGATCTGCAGAAACCTGCTAGACCCACAAAGGATCTCACAGCATCAGCAGTTTTGGGGGCTGGAAAATTTAGTACTGCCGTTACTTTACTTTTATCAGTGATAACCCCTCTAGGAGTGACTACGTGACCAAGAAACTTAATTTCTGATCTGAAAAATTGACATTTGGACAGTTTGATCTTTAAATTGGCTTCTTCAAGCTTACCAAGTACTATATCAAGTCTTTTCAGGTGTGTATCCACATCTTCAAACATGATGATTACGTCATCTAAGTACACCATAAGTGCTTTACCTATAAGACCTCTAAAGCTATTGGTCATGAGTCTCGAGAATGTGATAGGAGAGGATCGTAATCCAAAAGCCATTCAAAGGAAGTGATAATGACCTGTGGGAGTAGATAATGCGGTTAACTCTTGGCTGTCCTCGTGAAGAGGGACTTGCCAAAACCCTTGTAACAAGTCCAGGGTCGAGAAGATTTTGTTACCTCTGATATTGCGTAAAAGATCACCTAGTACAGGAAGTGGGAAGCAATCTGGAATAGTTTTCGCATTTAACTTCCTAAAGTCAATCACCGGGCGCCAAGTACTGTCCTTCTTAGGCACTAGGATCAAGGGCACATTCCAGGGTGAATTACTAGGTGAAATAACTCCATCATCGGGCATTTGATTGATCAATTCCTCTGCGACAGCAACTTTGGAATGAGGCATTCTGTACGCAGGTATATAGATAGGTCTAGTACCAGGTTCAAGTGGAATACGATGGGACAATAAGTTCATTATACCCATCTTCTCACCTGGTAAGGCAATGGCTCTACAACATTTGTTCAACAGCGTCAACAAGCGCTTGACTTCGTCTGGGAAGTCAGTGGGAGCTAAGTCTTTCTCCTCAACTGGTGGAATGGATTGATCCAGTGGAGTGGATGAGGTCTCCCCTGTTGAAATAACACTGACCAACTGGTCAGGTGGCACGTCATCCTGTACTTGAACAGGGTAAGGATAGTGAACCAGGTCAACAAGATTGGTGTTTGCTCTGAGACGAACACTGTGACCCGAAGTGTTAGCAAGGAATAAATGGATCTTACTGTCTCTTACAACGTGTAAGGAAGGTTCAACAAATAAACCCTTGACCTTGCAGGAATCACTGTCAACTAGGACGTTATCACCATCTGGAACATTAGGAACAACAACAGACACTCTAGTGAGAGCACTAGCCGCAACAGAGACGTCTTTCTGCAGACGGCATGTGACATCAACAAGAGATGGCATTACTGGTTTCAAGTAATCGTTTTCCAACAAGGCATCCCCTGTGGAGAAACTACTACTTGGACTAGCAGGCATTGCAGAGATAGGCTGAGCACTCAAGGCAGTCTGAGTGTCCTCAGACACTTGAGGCATTACACTATCTTGCATGTTTGAAGGTGTAGGTGGAACCAAGATGGGAGTGACAGAGTTACCTGTGCCTGACCGCTTGGGTACGCTACTGGAGAATGCATTGGCTTGTAAGGACTTAATCCGTACATCATACTCTGTGGCAGTATGGCAGATTTCTGATCCAAGCTGGTAACCCCAAAATGGAATGATCAAGTCATCAGTTTGGGCATGCCATCGGTAAGGGTCGAGCACAATGCATAAGTCTCGCATGGAAGCAAATCCCAGTAGAAGGTCACCAGGGAAAGTAATCTGGTCGACAACAAGAAAAGCAGCAGTAAAGTCTCTACCTTGGATAGTAAAGGTGAGCAAAGTCTGACCTCGGAAACGCAGGAGGGAACCAACTACTCCACTAAGGGAGGTTACAGTAGTTGGTTCAACGAGGAGGACACGTCGTAACTGCTTCTCTTTAAACAAGCTAGACCTGATGATATTAACTTGCGCACCAGAGTCCATGAACACATGAATGGGTGCATTATGGATAGAAGCTTGTACCAAAGGACCTATCGTTTCGTTAGGAGTTATGTGCAAACAGAAAGGTGGGTTGTCATCGGAGAAGGCATTTTCTACTTCATCCCCAAATTCCTCTACGTCAGAGACGTGTGAAGCAGCATCAACAGCGAGGTTGTCATTCTCAAGGCTGGCTAAGGCTTCATAGGAATTTTGAACTGGGATGGTGTACTCATTATCACCTACTGTCACGACTGGACGAGTAGACTGGGGCACTTGGATTCCCCCGAATTGGAAGAATGAGCCTGGTTCTGGTTAGTTTGAGAACCACGACGTCTGTTTCCTCTCCTGGCTCTGCGGTTGGAACGGCCATGGAAAGATCTAGAGTACTGAAGGTTGTAGAGAGCATTGCACTCAGATGTGTCATGTCCATGTATTCTATGATAAGTACAGTAGGGAAGATCTGACTGGTACTCATCATCAGTAAAACGCCTCTTAGGGTGACTATCAGGACAATTAATTGCAATATGGCCACGGAAACCACAATTGTAGCAAGTTCTTTGACTGTGGTTACTGTACATACTACGGGTGCTACGGGAATGATGGCTCTTAACACTAGCTTTGGATGATGAACGCGAGTGATTAAGGTTGGGAGTTTTGGCAGTAGCACAAACAAGAGGAAGTACAGGAGTAGACAAAGTGGTTGGCGTAGACTTACGATAAGGGAAGGTTCCCTCGGGACACAAATTTCGTACATGGATGAGAGCTGCGAGCACTCCCATAGTAGCATCTAGAGGACTTGAATTGTACACATACATAGATGTCGGTGGCATTAGTTGTTTGATAACTCCGAATGCTGCTAATTTAGCAAACCCTTCAAGGGCTGGTTTATCACTATCTTTAAGGTACTTGGAAGTTTGACCCGCTCTAACGAATGAGGACATAAGGTTATTTAGACGAAGGGCAAACTCATCTAATGACTCCTCTGGCCTCGGAGCTGTGCACACTAATTCTTTGAGAACGACAAAAGGATCGGTTTCTCGCACCGGTTCAAGATAGTTACGAATTAACTGTTCATAATCTTGCCACCTGGTTAGGTCTTGAAAGTCCTTCATACGAATTAAGCTGAACACATGTGAGGCGGCTGGAGAACGGGCTAGACTCTCCTTTCCGATACTGATTAACAACTCTCAGATGGAAAACCATCTACTGAAGCATTAGCTCTGGCTTGAACAGCAGTAAACCAGCCTTCTAGGTTGTCTGGGTTACCATTGAACAGTGGCATAGCATCATAAGGATCACGACTGAAATTACGCAGGCTAGAAGTCTGAGTGTGTCTATTATTTGATAAAGGATTACTCGAATTGTGAACTGATGCATCAATGGTTGTACTAGCAGCATGTACTGAGGCATCGCTTGAGAAGACTTGAGACATATTTGCAAAATGTAAAACAAGAATTTAGAGAAACAAAAGAAAATGTGACTGAGGAACACACAACACAGTGAACTTAAATGGGAAGAAAATGCCTAACTATTCTGTATAAGTAATTAAAAATTGACAGGACACACAGAAAGCAAGGAAACTCACACAAGAAAATACTCAACTGAATAAACAACACTTTGAAAATCAAGAGAACTTGTACTTTACTCAAATCTAATTTGCTCAAATTTACTTTAAAATTGAATGAATGACACAGTGAGTTGTCTTTACTCTCAATGCAATAGGGAAATTCAACAATAAAATGATGAATCAATCAAAAAATGTTAAATTGGACTCAATAAAGCTTGTGCAAAATTAAAACAAACTGGGAAACAATTCACTAAAGGAAAATAAAATGGCACACAATGAATAAAATATTATGCACAAAACAGAGCATAAGAAACTGCACTGAAATAAACTGTAGCAATACTACAAATAACAATTGCTAATCAAAAGTACTGCACAACACTACTTAAAATTTCTGAAAGAAAAATTTTAATGACAACACAAAGTTTGCACAAGAATTATTGCAAATAATAAAAAAATATTACACAAGAAAATACAGTTTACAAGATTAAAAAAAAATATAGCAAGGAATGAACTGAGTGAACACTTTAACTCTTAACTGCAGCTTAAGCAACACTTAACAAGCAAAACAACAATTTACTTTAAATGAACAACTTAAAAATTGCACTAAGAGTGAATTTCAATGAAACATGAAAAATAATAGGTGCAAAAAACACAGAACAAAAGGTTTGAACACTTACAGTGATGCAGAACACAACACATCACTATAAACCCAATATTAGAATTTTCTTGCTATGAAACTTGATGTGTGAAAAATTTGGAAAATAATTTCTTGCTTGCACAAAACAATGGCACTATTGTGTGTGGAGATAAGACAAATTAGACACTGGCTGAATGAAAAGAATTAACACAAAAATGTTCAACACACAGAGAGAAAAAAATAAACTGGCAATACACAAATGCTGGGATAAAAATTTAACAGACAACACTGAGTTGTGATGCAGAACACAAGGTAATAAATTACTGAATTAATTTACTGGAATACTGTGAACACAAGGTGATTCTGAAGTGGAAACACAAATTCTATACTGCTCATATGTTGCATACACAACAAAGGAAAAATACTAAGGTACTTACTTCAAGTGTATAAAAAAGAAACACAACACAACAGACATGAAATAATAGCACGAAAATTAACACTGAATTAAGAAGATAAAAAAAATATTGTAAACAGTATATAATAAACACTGAGTCTAATCGAGAGTCATAATGTCACTAAGAAAAATCACTGGAAACATAAAGAAATGTTTCAATACTTACAAATGTCTCTATGAAAAATATTATCACTGTAGCGACTTGGTGAAGAATTAGGTAGATGGTGGTGGAGGATGTTTATGTCGTCTTGTGGCTGGCTACTGTCCTCTGCACACGTGATCGTAGAATTGCTTGATGTTACATCTGTGCTCCAGTTCCCCGAATAGACTTCACACAGGAGGCTTTTAGCGCTTCCCCCTTGAATGTGATGTAGAATTGCCGATGACAACAGGAGGCACACTCTAGCTGTTGACCCCCTATGTGGTCCTTAAAATATGGTGCTAGTACCCGTAATAAGAGTACAATAACAGTGTAGTGGTTGGGTGAGTGGGCTGAAGCAGGGCTGAGGCCGGGGGTGGTGAGAGACACGTGGTGAGTGGGCCTATGGGATGAACGGCGTAAGCCTCACTGGGGACAACCACACTGGCGCGAAAATATTTCTAAGCCGGTTGGCTTAAAAACAAACCCACGAATTACCACAACACCACAGGGATGAAAAAGCACTTGGAATGGCTTGGAGCTTGAAGCACAAAGCAATGAGAAGACTGTACCCATGTGGCTTGCTTGAGTACTGGATTAAGACACCTGGGTTAGTTGCTGGCTGGCTTGGCTTATCTTAACCCTTCACACAGAATAGCTTGATAACTTCTCACGATAAGCACAGCAGGGGTGGAAAGATGGCCTCTCAGGCAAAGGCTGGATGATGTAAGGCTAGGCTGGACTGGACTTCCTCACCACAGACTTTCTACTGGTTTATTTTGCAAACTTGGGTCAACCCCTCGGGAGTGATGCAAATAAGTAGATAAACACTAATACAGGGACTGACCAGTGAATATTGTAGAGGCTGGTAGAAGCTTGCAGGGGTAGCTGGCTGGACTGAGGTAGCTGGCTGGCTAGGTCGGCAGGCCTAGTCACAAGATGGCGGCCGGCTCAGTAGAAATTTATCTCCAGAAATCGCTGTAATCGTCAGGATTACAGGCCCTCCATTGCCACCAATTTGTTGTGTGGGGTTCGGTAGGAGATATCGAGGGTTGAAGGTAGACACACTTGTTGGATGGTAACGATATATATATTGTCAGACTGTGGTAAGGAAAGGATGAGCCCAGCCTGCCGTGTCACTGCCTGGATGTCAATACACCGACTGAGAGCGAGGCAGCTCGTCTCACTGCCACAAGCTGTACCCCGTGACGTCATACAGTCACAGGCCTAAGGGATCTTCTATATAAACACATGGATGGTACTATGATACTCAGCTAATCTATATAACACATATAAGGGGATCAGCAACTATGCTGACTTCTAAAGTACCGTGATGATGAGCCCTTTACAGACTACATGAAAAGGAAAATATTTGAAACACACGACATAAATCCGGCGATCTTTCCTAACTCTCCAGCTCAAGTGTTCATCGATGACTGTACAGTTTTGTATCCTGATTCCTCTTCGCCTCCTATAGAAACGTTGATCCCTGTGCCAAAAGTTTTTAGAATCAAAATGGAAACGAAAATAACAAATCTCAGTCATTTCGAACTTGGCAACTTATCCCCCGATAACGATGGATCCTAGTGCGATTACGAGGTCAAGGGGCCATTTGGCAATCCGTCCCGATACAATATAGTTCTCAAAAATAAATGTATCAATAGAGATACCAGAAAAAGTATCGAATCTCGAATTATAATGAACACTGATAGGAACCCTGAGGTGTTGGACGAGCAATGCCGGTTCAACTTTTATACATTGCAATATTTAATACATCTTGAATTTTGCCTAGCATCACAAAACTCTCATAAGAACTTTACCAACTACATGATAACGAAAATAGTTGAACTATACAACCGCTGTCCGATGCTCTTTCTTAACTGCACAGATCAAATATTAATCGATGATTGTGTGATCTCGTACCCTGAGCCCTCGCAGTGATAGAGGGAGACAGTGGTCCCTCCCAGTGACATAGTGACCCCTCCCAGTGATACAGGGAGAGAGTTGTCCTTTCCAGTGATAGAGGGAGAGAGTGGGTCCCTCCTAGTGATAGAGGGAGAGAGTGACCCCTCCCAGTGATGGAGAGAGTCGTCCCTCAGTGATAGAAAGAGAGTTGTCCCTCTCAATGATAGAATGAGAGAGTTGTCCCTCCCAGTGAGAGCGAGAGAGTGGTCTCTCCCAGTGATAGACGGAGAGAGTACACTGCTGCCTCACACCCTTCTGGCAAGACAGTGATGGAGTGAATGATTGTGAAAGTTTTTCTTTTTCGGGCCACCCTGCCTTGGTGGGAATCGGCCAGTGTGTTAATAATAAAAAAAATTAACCCATGTGAACTTGACTCTGAGTATCTGCACCAGAACCTCAAATTCTTAATTCTTTGAGTATCTGCACCATTACATGTACCCTGGTGCCTCACAGCATTACATGTACCCTGGTGCCTCACAGCATTACATGTACCCTGGTGCCTCACAGCATTACATGTACCCTGGTGCCTCACAGCATTACATGTACCCTGGTGCCTCACAGCATTACATGTACCCTGGTGCCTCACAGCATTACATGTACCCTGGTGCCTCACAGCATTACATGTACCCTGGTGCCTCACAGCATTACATGTACCCTGGTGCCTCACAGCATTACATGTGATAGAGATAGAGAGCAGTCCCTCCCAGTGAAACAGGGAGTGGTCCCTCCCAGTTATACAGAGAGTGATTCCTCCCAGTGATATAGTGGCTCCTCCTGGTGACAGGGAGAGAGTAACTCCTCCCAGTGGTAGAGGGAGAGAGTTGTACCTCCCAGTGATAGAGGGAGAGAGTTGTACCTCCCAGTGATAGAAGGGAGAGAGTTGTGCCTCCCAGTGGTAAAGGGAGAGAGTTGTTCCTCCCAGTGATAGAGGGAGAGAATTGTTCCTCCTAGTGATAGAGGGTGAGAGTGGCTCCTCCCAGTGATAGAAGGAGAGAGTTGATCCTCCCAGTGCTAGAGGGACCACAAGTTCTTGACTCTGAGTATCTTCACCATTACATGTACCCTGGTGCCACCCAGTATTACATGTACCCTGGTGCCACCCAATATTAACATGTACCCTGGTGCCACCCAATATTACATGTACCCTGGTGCCACCCAATATTACATGTACCCTGGTGCCACCCAATATTACATGTACCCTGGTGCCACCCAATATTACATGTACCCTGGTGCCACCCAATATTACATGTACCCTGGTGCCACCCAATATTAACATGTACCCTGGTGCCACCCAATATTACATGTACCCTGGTGCCACCCAATATTACATGTACCCTGGTGCCGCCCAATATTAACATGTACCCTGGTGCCGCCCAATATTAACATGTACCCTGGTGCCACCCAGTATTACATGTACCCTGGTGCCACCCAATATTAACATGTACCCTGGTGCCACCCAATATTACATGTACCCTGGTGCCACGCAATATTACATGTACCCTGGTGCCACCCAATATTAACATGTACCCTGGTGCCACCCAGTATTACATGTACCCTGGTGCCACCCAATATTAACATGTACCCTGGTGCCACCCAATATTAACATGTACCCTGGTGCCACCCAATATTACATGTACCCTGGTGCCACCCAATATTAACATGTACCCTGGTGCCACCCAATATTACATGTACCCTGGTGCCGCCCAATATTAACATGTACCCTGGTGCCACCCAGTATTACATGTACCCTGGTGCCACCCAATATTAACATGTACCCTGGTGCCACCCAATATTAACATGTACCCTGGTGAAACCCAATATTACATGTACCCTGGTGCCACCCAATATTAACATGTACCCTGGTGCCACCCAATATTACATGTACCCTGGTGCCGCCCAATATTAACATGTACCCTGGTGCCACCCAGTATTACATGTACCCTGGTACCACCCAATATTACATGTACCCTGGTGCCACCCAGTATTACATGTACCCTGGTGCCACCCAATATTACATGTACCCTGGTGCCACCCAATATTACATGTACCCTGGTGCCACCCAATATTACATGTACCCTGGTGCCACCCAGTATTACATGTACCCTGGTGCCACCCAATATTACATGTACCCTGGTGCCACCCAATATTACATGTACCCTGGTGCCACCCAATATTACATGTACCCTGGTGCCACCCAATATTACATGTACCCTGGTGCCACCCAATATTACATGTACCCTGGTGCCACCCAATATTACATGTACCCTGGTGCCACCCAATATTACATGTACCCTGGTGCCACCCAATATTACATGTACCCTGGTGCCACCCAGTATTACATGTACCCTGGTGCCACCCAATATTACATGTACCCTGGTGCCACCCAATATTACATGTACCCTGGTGCCACCCAATATTACATGTACCCTGGTGCCACCCAATATTACATGTACCCTGGTGCCACCCAGTATTACATGTACCCTGGTGCCACCCAATATTACATGTACCCTGGTGCCACCCAATATTACATGTACCCTGGTGCCACCCAATATTACATGTACCCTGATGCCACCCAGTATTACATGTACCCTGGTGCCACCCAATATTACATGTACCCTGGTGCCACCCAATATTACATGTACCCTGGTGCCACCCAATATTACATGTACCCTGGTGCCACCCAATATTACATGTACCCTGGTGCCACCCAATATTACATGTACCCTGGTGCCACCCAATATTACATGTACCCTGGTGCCACCCAATATTACATGTACCCTGGTGCCACCCAATATTACATGTACCCTGGTGCCACCCAGTATTACATGTACGCTGGTGCCACCCAATATTACATGTACCCTGGTGCCGCCCAATATTAACATGTACCCTGGTGCCACCCAATATTATATGTACCCTGGTGCCACCCAATATTACATGTACCCTGGTGCCGCCCAATATTAACATGTACCCTGGTGCCACCCAATATTACATGTACCCTGGTGCCTCACAGCATTACATGTGATAGAGGGAGAGAGTGGCTCCTCCCAGTGATAGAGGGAGAGAGTGGCTCCTTCCAGTGATAGAGGGAGAGAGTGGCTCCTTCCAGTGATAGAGGGAGAGAGTTATTCCTCCCAATGATAGAGGGAGAGAGGGGCTCCTCCCAGTGATAGAGGGAGAGAGTGGCTCCTCCCAGTGATAGAGGGAGAGAGTGGCTCCTTCCAGTGATAGAGGGAGAGAGTGGCTCCTCCCAGTGATAGAGGGAGAGAGTGGTTCCTCCCAGTGATAGTTGGAGAGAATGGCTCCTCGCAGTGATAGAGGGAGAGAGTGGCTCCTCCCAGTGATTGAGGGAGAGAGTGGTTCCTCCCAGTGATTGAGGGAGAGAGTTATTCCTCCCAGTGATAGAGGGAGAGAGTGGCTCCTCCCCGTGATAGAGGGAGAGAGTGGCTCCTCCCAGTGATAGAGGGAGAGAGTGGCTCCTTCCAGTGATTGAGGGAGAGAGTTATTCCTCCCAGTGATAGAGGGAGAGAGTGGCTCCTCCCCGTGATAGAGGGAGAGAGTGGCTCCTCCCAGTGATAGAGGGAGAGAGTGGCTCCTCCCCGTGATAGAGGGAGAGAGTTATTCCTCCCAGTGATAGAGGGAGAGAGGGGCTCCTCCCAGTGATAGAGGGAGAGAGTGGCTCCTCCCAGTGATAGAGGGAGAGAGTGGCTCCTTCCAGTGATAGAGGGAGAGAGTGGTTCCTCCCAGTGATAGTTGGAGAGAGTGGCTCCTCCCAGTAATAGAGGGAGAGAGTGGCTCCTCCCAGTGATAGAGGGAGAGAGTGGCTCCTCCCAGTGATTGAGGGAGAGAGTGGTTCCTCCCAGTGATTGAGGGAGAGAGTTATTCCTCCCAGTGATAGAGGGAGAGAGTGGCTCCTCCCAGTGATAGAGGAAGAGAGTGGCTCCTCCCAGTGATAGAGGGAGAGAATGGCTCCTCCCAGTGATAAAGGGAGAGAGTGGCTCCTCCCAGTGATAGAGGGAGAGAGTGGCTCCTCCCAGTGATAGAGGGAGAGAGTGGCTCCTCCCAGTGATAGAGGGAGAGAGTGGCTCCTCCCAGTGATAGAGGGAGAGAGTGGCTCCTCCCAGTGATAGAGGGAGAGAGTGGCTCCTCCCAGTGATAGAGGGAGAGAGTGGCTCCTCCCAGTGATAGAGGGAGAGAGTGGCTCCTCCCAGTGATAGAGGGAGAGAGTGGCTCCTCCCAGTGATAGAGGGAGAGAGTGGCTCCTCCCAGTGATAGAGGGAGAGAGTGGCTCCTCCCAGTGATAGAGGGAGAGAGTGGCTCCTCCCAGTGATAGAGGGAGAGAGTGGCTCCTCCCAGTGATAGAGGGAGAGAGTGGCTCCTCCCAGTGATAGAGGGAGAGAGTGGCTCCTCCCAGTGATAGAGGGAGAGAGTGGCTCCTCCCAGTGATAGAGGGAGAGAGTGGCTCCTCCCAGTGATAGAGGGAGAGAGTGGCTCCTCCCAGTGATAGAGGGAGAGAGTGGCTCCTCCCAGTGATAGAGGGAGAGAGTGGCTCCTCCCAGTGATAGAGGGAGAGAGTGGCTCCTCCCAGTGATAGAGGGAGAGAGTGGCTCCTCCCAGTGATAGAGGGAGAGAGTGGCTCCTCCCAGTGATAGAGGGAGAGAGTGGCTCCTCCCAGTGATAGAGGGAGAGAGTGGCTCCTCCCAGTGATAGAGGGAGAGAGTGGCTCCTCCCAGTGATAGAGGGAGAGAGTGGCTCCTCCCAGTGATAGAGGGAGAGAGTGGCTCCTCCCAGTGATAGAGGGAGAGAGTGGCTCCTCCCAGTGATAGAGGGAGAGAGTGGCTCCTCCCAGTGATAGAGGGAGAGAGTGGCTCCTCCCAGTGATAGAGGGAGAGAGTGGCTCCTCCCAGTGATAGAGGGAGAGAGTGGCTCCTCCCAGTGATAGAGGGAGAGAGTGGCTCCTCCCAGTGATAGAGGGAGAGAGTGGCTCCTCCCAGTGATAGAGGGAGAGAGTGGCTCCTCCCAGTGATAGAGGGAGAGAGTGGCTCCTCCCAGTGATAGAGGGAGAGAGTGGCTCCTCCCAGTGATAGAGGGAGAGAGTGGCTCCTCCCAGTGATAGAGGGAGAGAGTGGCTCCTCCCAGTGATAGAGGGAGAGAGTGGCTCCTCCCAGTGATAGAGGGAGAGAGTGGCTCCTCCCAGTGATAGAGGGAGAGAGTGGCTCCTCCCAGTGATAGAGGGAGAGAGTGGCTCCTCCCAGTGATAGAGGGAGAGAGTGGCTCCTCCCAGTGATAGAGGGAGAGAGTGGCTCCTCCCAGTGATAGAGGGAGAGAGTGGCTCCTCCCAGTGATAGAGGGAGAGAGTGGCTCCTCCCAGTGATAGAGGGAGAGAGTGGCTCCTCCCAGTGATAGAGGGAGAGAGTGGCTCCTCCCAGTGATAGAGGGAGAGAGTGGCTCCTCCCAGTGATAGAGGGAGAGAGTGGCTCCTCCCAGTGATAGAGGGAGAGAGTGGCTCCTCCCAGTGATAGAGGGAGAGAGTGGCTCCTCCCAGTGATAGAGGGAGAGAGTGGCTCCTCCCAGTGATAGAGGGAGAGAGTGGCTCCTCCCAGTGATAGAGGGAGAGAGTGGCTCCTCCCAGTGATAGAGGGAGAGAGTGGCTCCTCCCAGTGATAGAGGGAGAGAGTGGCTCCTCCCAGTGATAGAGGGAGAGAGTGGCTCCTCCCAGTGATAGAGGGAGAGAGTGGCTCCTCCCAGTGATAGAGGGAGAGAGTGGCTCCTCCCAGTGATAGAGGGAGAGAGTGGCTCCTCCCAGTGATAGAGGGAGAGAGTGGCTCCTCCCAGTGATAGAGGGAGAGAGTGGCTCCTCCCAGTGATAGAGGGAGAGAGTGGCTCCTCCCAGTGATAGAGGGAGAGAGTGGCTCCTCCCAGTGATAGAGGGAGAGAGTGGCTCCTCCCAGTGATAGAGGGAGAGAGTGGCTCCTCCCAGTGATAGAGGGAGAGAGTGGCTCCTCCCAGTGATAGGGGGAGAGAGTGGCTCCTCCCAGTGATAGGGGGAGAGAGTGCCTCCTCCCAGTGATAGGGGGAGAGAGTGCCTCCTCCCAGTGATAATTGGAGAGAGTGGCTCCTCCCAGTAATAGAGGGAGAGGGTGGCTCCTCCCAGTGATAGGGGGAGAGAGTGGCTCCTCCCAGTTGTTGAAGGATAAGTTATGGCAGGAAAAGAGGGACTATAAATGTATTAATTCAAGGATTATGTGGAGTAAAATAAAGGTTGGATGTGAAAAGCGGGTTATAGTAAGCGTATATGCACCTGGAGAAGAGAGAAGTGTAGAGGAGAGAGAAATTTTGGGAAATGTTGATTGACTGCGTGGGGAGTTTTGAACCAAGTATGAGAGTATGGTGGTTGGGGACTTCAATGCTAAAGTGGGCAAAAAATGTTGTGGAGGGGGTAATAGGTAAATTTGGGGTGCCAGGGGTAAATGAAAATGGGGAGCCTTTAATTGAGCTATGTGTAGAAATAGGTTTGGTAATAAGTAATACATATTTTATGAAGAGGATAAATAAATATACAAGGTATGATATAGCACGTAATGAAAGTAGTTTGTTAGATTATGTATTGGTGGATAAAAGGTTGATGGATAGGCTCCAGGATGTACACGTTTATAGAGGGGCAACTGATATATCGGATCATTATTTAGTTGTAGCTACAGTTAAAGTAAGAGGTAGATGGGAAAATAGGAAAATGACAACAAGAAGCAAGAGGGAGGTGAAAGTGTATAAACTAAGAGAGGAAGAAGTTCGGGTGAGATATAAGCAACTATTGACAGAAATGTGGGCTGGTGCAAGTATGAGTAGTGGGGGGGTTGAAGAGGGTTGGAATAGTTTTAAAAATGCAGTATTAGAATGTGGGACAGAAGTTTGTGGTTATAGGATGGTGGGTGCAGGAGGAATGAGGAGTGATTGGTGGAATGATGAAGTAAAGGGTGTGATAAAAGAGAAAAAGTTAGCTTATGAGAGGTTTTTACAAAGCAGAAGTGTTATAAAAAGAGTAGAGTACATGAATATGGAGAGTAAAAGAAAAGTAAAGAGAGTGGTGAGAGAGTGCAAAAGGAGAGCAGATGATAGAGTGGGAGAGGCACTGTCAAGAAATTTTCATGAAAATAAGAAAAAAAAATTGGAGTGAGTTAAACAAATTAAGAAAGCCTAGAGAACAAATGGATTTGTCAGTTAAAAACAGAGTAGGGGAGTTAGTAGATGGGGAGAGGGAGGTATTAGGTAGATGGCGAGAATATTTTGAGGAACTTTTAAATGTTAAGGAAGAAAGGGAGGCGGTAATTTCATGCACTGGCCAGGGAGGTATACCATCTTTTAGGAGTGAAGAAGAATAGGATGCGAGTGTGGGGGAGGTACGTGAGGCATTATGTAGAATGAAAGGGGGTAAAGCAGCTGGAACTGATGGGATCATGACAGAAATGTTAAAAGCAGGGGGGGATATAGTGTTGGAGTGGTTGGTACTTTTGTTTAATAAATGTATGAAAGAGGGGAAGGTACCTAGGGATTGGCGGAGAGCATGTATAGTCCCTTTATATAAAGGGAAAGGGGACAAAAGAGACTAAAAATTATAGAGGAATAAGCTTACTGAGTATACCAGGAAAAATGTACGGTAGGGTTATAATTGAAAGAATTAGAGGTAAGACAGAATGTAGGATTGCGGATGAGCAAGGAGGTTTCAGAGTGGATAGGGGATGTGTAGATCAAGTGTTTACCTTGAAGCATATATGTGAACAGTATTTAGATAATGGTAGGGAAGTTTTTATTGCATTTATGGATTTAGAAAAGGCATATGATAGAGTGGATAGGGGAGCAATGTGGCAGATGTTGCAAGTATATGGAATAGGTGGTAAGTTACTAAATGCTGTAAAGAGTTTTTACGAGGATAGTGAGGCTCAGGTTAGGGTGTGTAGAAGAGAGGGAGAATACTTCCCGGTAAAAGTAGGTCTTAGACAGGGATGTGTAATGTCACCATGGTTGTTTAATATATTTATAGATGGGGTTGTAAAAGAAGTAAATGCTAGGGTGTTCGGGAGAGGGGTGGGATTAAATTATGGGGAATCAAATACAAAATGGGAATTGACACAGTTGCTTTTTGCTGATGATACTGTGCTTATGGAAGATTCTAAAGAAAAATTGCAAAGGTTAGTGGATGAGTTTGAGAATGTGTGTAAAGGTAGAAAGTTGAAAGTGAACTTAGAAAAGAGTAAGGTGATGAGGATGTCAAATGATTTAGATAAAGAAAAATTGGATATCAAATTGGGAAGGAGGAGTATGGAAGAAGTGAATGTTTTCTGATACTTGGGAGTTGACGTGTCGGCGGATGGATTTATGAAGGATGAGGTTAATCATAGAATTGATGAGGGGAAAAAAGGTGAGTGGTGCGTTGAGGTATATGTGGAGTCAAAAAACGTTATCTATGGAGGCACAGAAGGGAATGTATGAAAGTATAGTAGTACCAACACTCTTATATGGGTGTGAAGCTTGGGTTGTGAATGCAGCAGCGAGGAGGCGGTTGGAGGCAGTGGAGATGTCCTGTGGTGTACGAGATGTCTCTGACGACCGTGCGGACAATGAGACAACTCTGGAGAGCATGAGGTGACCCTTGACGACCCTGGAGAGCATGAGGTGACCCCTCACAACCCTGCAGGGAAGTAGTATTAGGGAAGACATAGTCACAACATAACGGGGAAGCGCTAAACCCTTCAGGGTGATAAACGACCAGCTGAAAATAGAGTAGCCCCATCTTCTCTGATCAAGAGCCCTTCATCAGCATATAAAACTAAGTGAGTTGTGGGGTATCTAGGATTGACAGGGACTGGAGGCTAGGTGTTAGGACAGACGGGAGACTGGAGGCTACGTGTTACTACAGACGGGAGACTGGAGGCTAGGTGTTAGGGCAGACGGGAGACTGGAGGCTAGGTGTTACTACAGACGTGAGACTGGAGGCTAGGTGTTGCTACAGACGGGGGACTGGAGGCTAGGTGTTACTACAGACGGGGGACTAGAGGCTAGGTGTTACAACAGATGGGAGACTGGAGGCTAGGTGTTACTACAGCCGGGAGACTAGAGGCTAGGTGTTACTACAGACGGGGGACTGGAGGCTAGGTGTTACTACAGACGGGGGACTGGAGGCTAGGTGTTAGGACAGACGGGGACTGGAGGCTAGGTGTTACTACAGACGGGGGACTGGAGGCTAGGTGTTAGGACAGACGGGGGACTCAGGGCTAGATGCTAGGACAGATGGGGACTGAGGGCTGGATGTGAGAGGCCAGGATGAAGGAAATACACATGGGAGGTAAAGTCGTAGTTGAGGCTACAGGGTTGCCCAGAGGTATTTGTTACCTCAGGGAGGTAGAGGAGGGGAATGAACTACACGGTGGAGTGGCAAAGGTAAACTACATCCACAGCTCCAAGAATAGGTACGAGGTTTGCGAGGGCGGACCTTAGTAAATGTCAGTTAAGGTAGCTTTAGAAGCTTACGAGTACGTACACACACACACACACACACACACACACACACACACACACACACACACACACACACACACACACACACACACACACACACACACACACAGATCGTCCCATGAGTCTAGCCCAAGATACATTATACAATCGTTGAAAATTTTAAGCCAGTGTAACAAGGCATTTTAGAAAGCAGAGGGGAAACTTATAAGCAGCCAGCGGACAGGCGGGTCCAGGAGCTGAGACTCGAACCTTGCAACCACATAGGAATACACACGTTCACACACGCGCGCCCCTTGGCTCTCTTACACTATGCTGGTATATTTGCACGTCCAAGGTTGCTCTCAAACCCACAGTCTTGGCACCACTCTTAAAAACGATATTACAGCGAGGAGTAATACTTTTATCTTGCGGCTGAGGCATTGTTAAGGTGTCAATGAGGATTTGTTCTCAGTGACCCCGCTTGGCACGGGTCATTAGAGGTCAAGGGACTTTGTCGTGACCTGGATGTTATACAACAGTGAGATTGTGTCCACTCAGGACTCTCATTTCCAACACAACACGAGACAGTCCCTTGTAGACTCAACTTGTAATATAAAGTGTTAAGTGTTGCGTTCTTGTCCTTATTTCAGTTTGTCAATATTGATATACTTACACCCGGGATTTAGTAGTGAACCGGTACGGTCATATGCACAAGATGTAACTAAACAAACTGGATATACATTGAGGAAATACACACATGCTACCCTTGGCTATCTTTATAAGAATACAAGGGTGTTGCATGCGTGTCTCTCATCTCCGTACTGCACACAAGTATTGTAATGATATACTCGCATATTAATAGCATACAACACCGAGAGGTTGATCAGACACATGTTCGACACTTGGGTATTTTTATTCCTGACGTTTCGTCTGTGCAGCTGTCTTTAATCGAACACAGAGGGGACTATTATACTACGGAAGAAGTAGGTTTTCAGTATCTTCCTCAAGATGGGTGATCAGTCCCTTAGCCTTGGTTGAACGTATTCGACTGATGAAGCCTGCACAGGAGACATGGTTCGCTTTATTCATCACTTACGTACAGTTCAGGATACTTATGAAGGAGAAATGTTTAGCCACAAGTGGTATCTTCAGTCTTAATACCAGAGTCAGCAGGTGAGATGTAGTGAGAGTATCGTGAGGTAAGGTTACAGTAATTAGGTGTCTCCTGACTGCTGATCCTAGTATGGGCAAGAATTTTGAAGTACTGAAGCTCCTAAATGTGATAGGAATTGTAGTTAGGACCAACTACAGTTGCTGCCACTTGTTTCACTATCATCAGCAGTAACACAAGACAGCGGTGACAAAAGACAGTCCGTACAGTGAACATAGAGAACACTGATATTACCGTGTTCGCGATCTAAGCAACACTTGTGTGTTAAAGAGACGCAAATATGCTATTACGCGGCTCTTTACTGACAACACACTGCTTTACCAGGTTTCATCCAAGTTATATTTGTTTGTGACCTGATAAAGCCAAATGTGCGGGCGAAACGTTGTCAGTAAAAAGATTTCATTATTCTGTATTTCTCTCTTTTTACCCATGTCTGTACATTATAGTGTTTGTCTCCACATGTTAGCTGTGAGCGCACACGGTCCCCTCATGAGGCGGGATGGAGCAGTGCTGGTGGTCAGGGAAGAACCACGTACACTGACGTCGTTGATGAATTAAGACACGTGTCCAACACTTGCACATGTGTCTAATTCATCAACTTGTCAGTTCTCTGAACCATTTATCTACACTGACGTCGTTGATGAGTCATCTGTGATACCAAACGTACAGAGAGTTTTCATTGCCTGGCTCCTTTACTCTTTATTAACCTCATACAGTTTCATACATGCGGGTGTTAAAATAAGCAGGAAAACCCTTGGGCAGAAGTAGAATAAACACAAGAGGATATATACAGAGACTAAGTGGGCAGTGGAGAATAACATGACGTTCAATAGTAACAAGTGTCAGCTGCGTGGATATTAAAGAATAAAGTACTTTAAAGGGTCGCTGTATATAAAATACAAGATCAGATAGAACAAGAAAAAAATGTGAAGGACCTGGGTGTAAAAATGCCAGATGTCCTTTCCAAGAAAATGGCAGGGTGGATTACAAGTTTCATTGGGAAAATAAACATAAACGCAGTGTGATGCATTTCTGTTTATTTTTCCTCTGTGTCGGTATTTTATACTATTTATCTCCAAGAAGTTTCAAAATAAGTGCCAGAGGTGATAGGACTGAAATTTCCTGTGTTCTCTTGCTTAGTATTGTTCAGTGTTGACGGACCATTCAAGGCTGGGGAGATATCAGAGCTGGAACACAGAGTTAATGAAACATTTAAATTACTAGAAATGCCTCACAATCGTAAATATTCACTCGCTAAAGCGGATGAGAGCGAGTTACATGATAATATACACGTGGAAAGTACTTGAGGGTCTAGTCCCAGATCTGCACACTGCCATAACATACTGGAGTGGCAGATATGGCAGAAAGTGTAAAATAAACCCAGTGAAAACAGGGGAGCCTCGGGCATAATAGGAAAACATTGTATCAACATTCATGGTTCCAGACTTGTTAACATCTTACCAGAAGTTATAAAAAATACTGTTGGTACAAGAGTAAAAGTCTTCAAGAGAAAATTAGACAAGTACTTCCGCCAGGTGCTGGATCAACCATGTTGTGATGGATATGTGGGCCAGTGGGAAGCCAGCAGCAATAGTCTGGTTGACCAGACAAGCCTGTCCCTGGGTAGGGTTGCCGGAGCAAGAAAACTGTCGAAAACCATGAAAAGTATACATTTCAGCATCTCTGCTACTGGGAATGCTTGAGGTCCATTGCACTGTACTCCTTGGAAAGTAGGCGATAGCGGTACATCTTAATTTATATCTGGATAACCTTGGAGGAACTGGTTCCAAACTTCACACCGAAATCAGTGTATGAAAGAGTTGTCAGAAGGTGCAAAATAGCCCCGATAAAAGGCAGGAGAGCGACGAGTAAACTAAGAGATCCCGGTAAGTGTCGGAGGTCCCCGACTTTTCAATGCCCACCATTCGTGTATAAAGGAAATTTCCGACAAACTGCTGGCTGTCTTTAAGAGGGGATGTGATCAGTTCCTGATCAGCCGTGTTATGGTTTATAAAGTGGAGTGGCTACTGGTACCAGCAGCCTGGGTGATGAAACCAGCAACATGGAGAGCTGGTCTGGGATCGGGTCGTGGGGGCACTGACTCCCAAACTCGTTTCCAGGTACTATTTATTTCTATGCAGATGGAACTAAGTGCCAGGGGTGAGGGGGGGGGGGAGAACGAGAGGAGCGAGGAAGGGAAGGGGTGAGTTCCAGAGAGTGATAGGGAGTGAATTTGAGGGAGGGTAGTGAGTGGGGGTGAGTTTGAGGGAGGGGAGTGAGTGTGGAGGGTTGAGAATTCCAGGGAGGGGGAGTTGAGTTCGAGGGAGGGGGGGGTAAGATAGAGGGAGGGAGAGAGGGACCGGGCTGCTGTCAAGTGGAAGCTTCCTGCGAAAGTTGTTGGGACCCACATCACCACCACCTCCCTCCCTCCCCCTTCCTTCCCTCCCTCCCTCCCCCTCACCTCCTCCCTCCTTCCCTCCTCCATCTCCTACCTCCCTCCCTACACCACCTCCCTACGTTATCTCTCCTGCATCCATTTTCGTCATTATTGTCTCTTTTCCTTCTACAGCCGTCTTGCTTGACCTTATTGTTATCTTTCCTCATTATCTCCCTTACTCTCTCCATCATTCTCTCCCTTACTCGTTCCATCATTCTCTCCCTTTCTCTCCATCATTCTCTCCCTTACTCTCTCCATCATTATCTCCCTTACTCTCTCCATCATTATCTCCCTTACTCTCTCCCTCATTCTCTCCCTTACTCTCTCCATCATTCTTCTCTTACTCCATCATTCTCTCCCTTACTCTCTCCATCATTCTCTCCCTTACTCTCTCCATCATTCTCTCCCTTACTCCGTCATTCTCTCCCTTACTCTCTCCATCATTCTCTCCCTTACTCTCTCCATCATTCTTCTCTTACTCCATCATTCTCTCCCTCACTCTCTCCATCATTCTCTTCCTGTAAGTCACCCGAGACCCACCAAAACGTCCTCTAAATATTTATTGATTTTGTGGGTTAGTAAGTTTATTTAGGCACAGGTTATTTGTGTATTGTTCCAGTCACGGTATTGTACAGTTTTGTTCTTTACTCACAAGTACAATTATCATATATAGTGTTAAATTCCTAGGGTAACCCCCACCAAAAAAGTTCTTATTTCCATTGGGGTCCTTGACTTATTTCCATTGGGGTCCTTGACTTATTTCCATTGGGGTTCTTGACTTATTTCCATTGGAGTCCTTGACTTATTTCCATTGGGGTCCTTGACTTATTTCCATTGGGGTCTTTGACTTATTTCCATTGGGGTCCTTGACTTATTTCCATTGGGGTCCTTGACTTATTTCCATTGGGGTCCTTGACTTATTTCCATTGGGGTCCTTGACTTATTTCCATTGGGGTCCTTGACTTACTTCCATTGGGTCCTTGACTTATTTCCATTGGGGTCCTTGACTTATTTCCATTGGGGTCCTTGACTTATTTCCATTGGGGTCCTTGACTTATTTCCATTGGGATCCTTGACTTATTTCCATTGGGGTCCTTGACTTATTTCCATTGGGGTCCTTGACTTATTTTCATTGGGGTCCTTGACTTATTTCCATTGGGATCCTTGACTTATTTCCATTGGGGTCCTTGACTTATTTCCATTGGGGTCCTTGACTTATTTCCATTGGGATCCTTGACTTATTTCCATTGGGGTCCTTGACTTATTTCCATTGGGGTCCTTGACTTATTTCCATTGGGGTCCTTGACTTATTTCCATTGGGTCCTTGACTTATTTCCATTGGGGTCCTTGACTTATTTCCATTGGGATCCTTGACTTATTTCCATTGGTCCCAACCACGATACTGTGGCTCTGTTGTTAACTGTCAAAATAGACTTTGCACACGAACTTTCAAAGACCTTATAGAACCATGGAGTGAAAGTTTTTTAAAAAAAAAGAGGCCAGAAGGTTAAAATGTAACGTAGGTAAATGTATTATCAAGTTTCTGGCACGAGGCCTGGTCATGGACCGGGCCGCGGGGGCGTTAACCCCCGGAATACCCTCCAGATATACACACACACAAAAAATCCGAATAAGCTGAAAAGCTCGATACTGTATGGCAGGGGGAGGGTCTGACACCATTGTTACTCATCACAAGGCAGGGGGAGGGTCTGACACCATTGTTACTCATCACAAGGCAGGGGGAGGGTCTGACACCATTGTTACTCATCACAAGGCAGGGGGAGGACCTGAGACCATTATTACTCATCACAGGGCAGGGGGAGGGTCTGACACCATTGTTACTCATCACAAGGCAGGGGGAGGGTCTGACACCATTGTTACTCATCACAAGGCAGGGGGAGGGTCTGACACCATTGTTACTCATCACAAGGCAGGGGGAGGGTCTGACACCATTGTTACTCATCACAAGGCAGGGGGAGGGTCTGTCACCATTGTTACTCATCACAAGGCAGGGGGAGGGTCTGTCACCATTGTTACTCATCACAAGGCAGGGGGAGGGTCTGACACCATTGTTACTCATCACAAGGCAGGGGGAGGGTCTGACACCATTGTTACTCATCACAAGGCAGGGGGAGGGTCTGACACCATTGTTACTCATCACAAGGCAGGGGGAGGACCTGAGACCATTGTTACTCATCACAGGGCAGGGGGAGGGTCTGACACCATTGTTACTCATCACAAGGCAGGGGGGGGGTCTGGCACCATTGTTACTCATCACAAGGCAGGGGGAGGACCTGAGACCATTGTTACTCATCACAGGGCAGGGGGAGGGTCTGACACCATTGTTACTCATCACAGGGCAGGGGGGAGGGTCTGACACCATTGTTACTCATCACAAGGCAGGGGAAGGGTCTGACACCATTGTTACTCATCACAAGGCAGGGGGAGGACCTGAGACCATTGTTACTCATCACAAGGCAGGGGGAGGGTCTGACACCATTGTTACTCATCACAAGGCAGGGGGAGGACCTGAGACCATTGTTACTCATCACAAGGCAGGGGGAGGGTCGGACACCATTGTTACTCATCACAAGGCAGGGGGAGGGTCTGACACCATTGTTACTCATCACAAGGCAGGGGGAGGATCTGACACCATTGTTACTCATCACAAGGCAGGGGGAGGGTCTGACACCATTGTTACTCATCACAAGGCAGGGGGGAGGGTCTGACATCATTGTTACTCATCACAGAGCAGGGGGAAGGTCTGACATCATTGTTACTCATCACAGAGCAGGGGGAGGGTCTGACATCATTGTTACTCATCACAGAGCAGGGGGAGGGTCTGACATCATTGTTACTCATCACAGAGCAGGGGGAGGGTCTGATATCATTGTTACTCATCACAGAGCCGGGGGAAGGTCTGACATCATTGTTACTCATCACAGAGCAGGGGGAGGGTCTGACATCATTGTTGCTCATCACAGAGCAGGGGGAGGGTCTGACACCATTGTTGCTCATCACAGGGCAGGGGGAGGGTCTGATACCATTGTTACTCATCACAAGGCAGGGGGGATGGTCTGACACCATTGTTACTCATCACAGGGCAGGGGGAGGGTCTGACACCATTGTTACTCATCACAAGGCAGGGGGAGGGTCTGACACCATTGTTACTCATCACAAGGCAGGGGGGAGGGTCTGACATCATTGTTACTCATCACAGAGCAGGGGGAGGGTCTGACACCATTTACTCATCACAAGGCAGGGGGGAGGGTCTGACACCATGGTTGCTCATCACAGGGCAGGGGGAGGGTCTGACACCATTGTTACTCACCACAAGGCAGGGGGAGGGTCTGACACCATTGTTACTCATCACAAGGCAGGGGGAGGGTCTGACACCATTTACTCATCACAGGGCAGGGGGAGGGTCTGACACCATTGTTGCTCATCACAGGGCAGGGGGAGGGTCTGACACCATTGTTACTCATCACAGGGCAGGGGGAGGGTCTGATATCATTGTTACTCATCACAAGGCAGGGGGAGGGTCTGACACCATTGTTACTCATCACAAGGCAGGGGGAGGGTCTGACACCATTGTTACTCATCACAGGGCAGGGGGGGAGGGTCTGACACCATTGTTACTCATCACAGGGCAGGGGGGGAGGGTCTGACACCATTGTTACTCATCACAGGGCAGGGGGAGGGTCTGACACCATTGTTACTCATCACAGGGCAGGGGGAGGGTCTGACACCATTGTTACTGGTATAAACCTTGGTAATAAATACCGACAAGTTGGTTTAGAAAGACACGTAAGCAAAAACTATGACATATTTATTAGAAAACGTTTCGATCCTGGGACCTTGATCACTTCTAACATACTGAGGTAGAAAAACATTATATATAGACGGAGAGTGAGGTGTGAGTGACGCACGGTGATCTGTAGAATGCCATGATGGGACGAGGACGGGTAGACGATGAGATCGTATGACTCCTGTGTTTTTGGGTTGGTGCTGCTTGAGTATCATCGTGTTAATGTTTCAGAAATTTTGTGGTTTCCAGTGTTACGTTCTATTGTGTCGGTGACGGCGATTAGCGAGGCTTCTAGACACCATCGGCGTCTGAGTTCTGGTTCGTCTACCCGTCCTCATCCCATCATGGCATTCTACAAGTCACCGTGCGTCACAAACACCTCACTCTCCGCCTATATATAATGTCTTTCTACCTCAGTATGTTAGAAGTGATCAAGGTCCCAGGACCGAAACATTAATATATCAGTTTTTGCTTACGTGTTTTTCTAAACCACAGTTGTTTCTCATCACAAGGCAGGGGGGAGGGTCTGACACCATTGTTGCTCATCACGAACCAGGGGGGAGGGTCTGACACCATTGTTGCTCATCACGAACCAGGGGGGAGGGTCTGACACCATTATTGCTCATCACGAACCAGGGGGGAGGGTCTGACACCATTGTTGCTCATCACGAACCAGGGGGGAGGGTCTGACACCATTATTGCTCATCACGAACCAGGGGGGAGGGTCTAACACCATTGTTACTCATCACGAACCAGGGGGGAGGGTCTGACACCATTATTGCTCATCACGAACCAGGGGGGAGGGTCTAACACCATTGTTACTCATCACGAACCAGGGGGGAGGGTCTGACACCATTATTGCTCATCACGAACCAGGGGGGAGGGTCTGACACCATTGTTACTCATCACAAGGCAGGGGGAGGGTCTGACACCATTGTTACTCATCACAAGGCAGGCAGTTACTCCTTTGATGAGTTTCGAGAGTCTTTCTACTCCCTGAGCCCGGCCATGGGCCAGGCTCGTCAAACTGATTCCCATTCCAAGAATCGAACCCGGTCTTCTTGGGTGAAAGCCAGGTATCCTGTCACTAGACCACATTCCAGCTTCCTCAGGCAGGTTTATCGCGTCACTGGGGGCACCTTGATGCTGGTGAAAGGCTCTTGATTCTCGGAATCGGAACTACTCTCCTTGGATCAAACCTGATTACCCTTTGATATACCTTTCAAGAGTTTCGAGAGTTTAACTACTCTCGGAGCCCGGCCATGGGTCAGGCTCGTCTGGTTCTTGCCTGGTCAACCAGGCTGTTGCTGCTGGAGGCCCGCTGCCCCACATATCCATCACAGCCTGGTTGATCTGGCACCTGGTGAAGATACTTGTCCAGTTACCTCTTGAAGGCTTCTACACTTGGTCCAGCCGTGTTTCTGATATCTTCTGGTAAGATGTTGAATAGTCTGGGACCCCGGATGTTGATACAATGTTCCCTTATTGTCCCCACCGCACCCCTGCTACTCACCAGGTTTATTTTACACTTCCTCCCATATCTTTCACTCCAGTATATTGTTATGGCAGTGTGCAGATTTGGGACCAAGCCCTCGAGTACTTTCAAAGTATATATTATCATATATATCTCTCTCTCCTCCACACCAATGAGTACATGTTCAAGACTTGCAGGCGTTCTCTACAGATTTAATGTTTCCCCGTGACAATAATAGTCAATAAAAATTCTGGCGGGTCAAGTGCGTTGTCAATACACTGCCATTACAGGTTGACGGAGTGAGAGATACGGAAAGAAGTGTATATTAAACTCGGTGGAGAACACGGTTCGTGGCTCAGGGGGTAGCGCCTCTGGTTGACAGCCTATGGCCCCGGGTTCTATCCTGGGGCAAGTATCTTTGTTGAAACGTTTCGCCTACACAGTAGGCTTCTTCAGTCAGATACAGAGGTAGCTGGTGTAGTAGTGAATTAAAGGTGTAATCAGTCCATCGACTTTAGAGAGAGTATTTGAGGTGGTCAGTCCCTCAGCCTGGAGAAGTTCAGCTCTATGGAGATGAAGTCTTCTCCAGGGGTTAGAGGACTGTTAGTGGTGGCATACAGTGGGAGGAAGCAATTAGCATTAAGAACGGACTTCTAAATGAAGTTTCGGATGTGTTAATGTATAGCACAGCTCTTGGTATGTACATTTAAAGTTGTTAAGGGGAAAAATTCGGTAAGAAAACACTGTCAACTTGCGTGGTCCAAGACTCTTCAACCTTCTTCTACCCGCAGAAATAAGAATTAGCACTGGAACAAAGGTAGGTCTGCAAAGGAAGCTGAACAAAACTGTAGTGGAAACGAATGCATTCATCTATAAGGCCTTTTATTGAAGACATTTCGCTCCTGGAATCTTAATCAAGGGCCAAGGGCGAAACATCTTCATTAAAGGTGTCTTAAAAAAAGTACACGAATGTTTATATGTATTTTTTTGTACTCCAAGGCAGTTATTTACCATCTTACTGAAATATTTTAGTGGCTGTTTAGCCCTGCTTGCCGCTTACCTTAACAGGCTGGCTGATCAGGGACTCTCCAAGATAGCTGGCCTGGCCTCAGGCAGTGAGTGAGTATACTAAATGGTTTTCAGTGGCCATAATTTTTAAAGGGGTGGACCGGTAAGCCAGCGGAAGGCTTCGGTCAAATGATCGAAAGCTCCAACGGCCGGTCATCATCTAAGACCCGCGTCAGGAAACACTTGTGTTTCCTGACGAAACCTGCCTAACCTACCTCAGGCAGTGATACCAGGGGATAAACTCGTGAAATGAATCACCACCACTATCATTAATTCCACTCGTCCACCCTCCACCACTACTCACCACCACCACCACAACTCACCACCACAACTCACCACCACCACTCACCACCACCACCACAACTCACCACCACCACCACAACTCACCACCACCACCACAACTCACCACCACCACAACTCACCACCACCACCACAACTCACCACCACCACCACTACTCACCACCACCACCACTACTCACCACCACCATCACTACTCACCACCACCATCACTACTCACCACCACCATCACTACTCACCACCACCATCACTACTCACCACCACCATCACTACTCACCACCACCATCACTACTCACCACCACCACTACTCACCACCACTACTCACCACCACCACTCACCACCACTACTCACCACCACCACCACTCACCACCACTACTCACCACCACCACTACTCACCACCACCACTACTCACCACCACCACCACCACCACTACTCACCACCACTACTCACCACTACCACCATTAATTCCACTTGTCCAGTCTTCTCCACCACCACCATCAAACTCCTAACTACCACCACCATCAAACTCCTAACTACCACCATTACCACAACTCACCAACATAAACACGTCTACCATTGACTGAGGGTATACCAACAGCTACGCTCGTACCCCTCAAGGTTGTTTGTCCGTGTCACCAGAGGTCTCCCGTTTACACTCCTAGAATTATATATATTTTTAGTGTCTATGGGTTGAAAATTTGAAAAAAATATATTGTAAAAACCATACTTTGTGTCTCAGATTATGTTCATGGAGAGGCGCTAAGCCTGTAGGGGAGAGATGACCAGACTTAATCGGCTCCTGATGAGTCTACCTGGAGGGTGTTCCCGGGGGTCAACGCCCCCGCGGCGCAGCGCCTCTACGGTGCCTATATAAATATACTCAGCATATGACAAATATTTCATATATGCGCACTAGTTTACTAGTTTGTATAGTTAACTAGTTAACACAACCCATACATCTAACGTAACCTCGCCTAACATTACCTAGTTTATACTTAAGCTAGCTTAATTTGAGCTGGCGTCAGTAGAGCGCCTGACGCACCTTAAAACAATGAAGCAGCGGCAGTCTGGCTTCCTCCTCCCCCCCCTTACCCATGTATGAATTACTGGTGAGATTTGTGTAGATGAAGGTATGCAAATGAATCTTTTGTTTAACCAACAGGTAACACAAATTTTATTTGGTAACAGCCACTGCAATAACGTGATACAGACTTCTGTGTTGCGTACATGTCTACAGAAAATATACAGTTTTTAAGAACTTAAAAGGCACAATACCGTGACTGGAGCAATACACAATATTACTACTCCCCTGTTTACTACTACTACTACTACTCCCACTATTACTACTACCCTACTGCCACCACTATTCCCCCTACTACCACCACTACCGGCATTATCTCTACCACTACTCCATTTTCTTCCTCTGTCCCGTCCCCGTCTCCTATATACATTGGCTCCCTCACCTTCCTGTGTTAGTGCGACTTGTAATTGGTCCGAGTCGGACTCAAGTGTCACCATAAGCTTCTCTCTCCTATGTAATATACAATATTTTTTCTTAAGATACGAAAGTTTATTATTAAAAAAAAAAAGTCTGCGGTACGTCAAACTGAAAAAAAATTACATAGTCCATATTAATATTTGACCCAAGATAGGAAAGGCGTCTGGACATTTAATGTGCTACGTGCGACTGGAATCTCTCTTCAGTAAGAGCTTTTCAAGATGCCTTGTCTGTTTATCCGACTACTGTTACCCCGTGTTAACTCTCTGCACACAGTCGTGTAGTTTGTTTGTTGATTTTGTTATGTACGGTTTTGGTTAGTTATTTTGGTAACCTTAATCTAACGTAAAGTAACTGGACCTTAATCTAACGTAAAGTAACTGGACCTTAATCTAACGTAAAGTAACTGGACCTTAATCTAACGTAAAGTAACTGGACCTTAATCTAACGTAAAGTAACTGGACCTTAATCTAACGTAAAGTAACTGGACCTTAATCTAACGTACAGTAACTGGACCTTAATCTAACGTACAGTAACTGGACCTTAATCTAACGTACAGTAACTGGACCTTAATCTAACGTACAGTAACTGGACCTTAATCTAACGTACAGTAACTGGACCTTAATCTAGCGTACAGTAACTGGACCTTAATCTAACGTAAAGTAACTGGACCTTAATCTAACGTAAATTAACTGGACCTTAATCTAACGTAAAGTAACTGGACCTTAATCTAACGTAAAGTAACTGGAACTTAATCTAACGTAAAGTAACTGGACCTTAATCTAGCGTACAGTAACTGGACCTTAATCTAATGTAAAGTAACTGGAACTTAATCTAACGTAAAGTAACTGGACCTTAATCTAACGTAAAGTAACTGGACCTTAATCTAACGTAAAGTAACTGGACCTTAATCTAACGTAAAGTAACTGGACCTTAATCTAACGTAAAGTAATTGGACCTTAATCTAACGTACAGTAACTGGACCTTAATCAAGGGCAGTCAGTGGCAGCAAGGTGCTGACTGACATATCTCACGAGGTCCGCCAGTCTCAGATCACTTCCTAGAACACGTGTGCTCATCCAGGCTTGTTTCATCCCCACTGTACCCGGTATCAGTTTCATTCTCGTGGGAATTCTTCACTATGGTTTAGGTCTCGGACTTGCACTTATGCTGGTGAAGGGTTTTTGATCCCGGAAAACTGGAGTTGCTATTACTCTGCCTTTGTATTACTATTTTCCTTCATCATTCTTAACTGACTAGGTCGAGTAGAAGACCTGGCTTGACCTCGGGACCCGGGGGGGTGGATCGGGGCGGAGGAGGGGGCGAGGGTCACAGAAACGTCAGCAGCTGCTCAAAAGGATATAGGAGGGCAGTCGGTAATTAGAATTTTTTTTACCGTAATCGCTAAACCAGTGTGGCTCTTTTATACACTGACTGAAGTCGCCATTTCGAGTTTCATGGTAGAAAGTCATGGCGTTCGTTAACGTGGGATAGATAATAAGGTCGCTCTGCTGACGACCAGCCTGGCAAGAGTGACTTCTCCAAATGAGGGCCTGTGGAGACTTCAGGCACTGGATGCTGACAGTCCAAGACATTACTCCGCCACCCTGAGAGGTTGCTCCACCCGGGTGAGGTGGGCGGTGAGGAAGCTTACACCGATGGCGTGAAAGACCAAAGGTGTTCCTAACAACGGGACTAGGCAAGTGCATGCGTGTTCCCGAGGGCGGACACATCCAGGCGCATACTACAATCGTTATGATTGATCAATCAGGCTGTGATGTATATGTGGGGCAGCGGGCCTTCAGCAGCAACAGCCTGGTTGACCAGGCTAGCACCAGACGAGCCTGGTCCATGGACGGGCTCCGGGAGTAGAAAGACTCGAAATGTGTAGTTATGAATAGGTAGCAGTATAGGGTGATGATAACTTTCCTGGAAGCTGAACCTCTCGTCGCACTGCTGCATAACCCAAACGGATTTAACGCTTGTTTCTGATACGATAATCTCTGCTCCCTAGACCCTCTTACCCAGAAACATTGTCCCAACCAGGCCAGACCAGCTGCTGGAAGTGTTCCGATGAACAAGGTATGTACGAGCGACCCCTCCCTCACTCCCTGTTACGAGGTCGCTAAGGCTGGTCATCACCTCACACTCGCATCACTGGGAAATAGGATGTGTAGTGGCTTGGAATGTTGTTGTAAGTGTGTTCGTAAGAGAAAACTTTATTGCACGAGACGAAATACAGTGGTGCTGAGTCTGGCAGATTCCAAGGACACATGTGAGAGGCAGCCGGTTACCCTATGGAAGCCGTGGTAGTAGTAACTCCTGGCTTACCAGCCGGACTGGACCTGGAAAGCTAATTGGACATCTGGCGGCCAGGAGATCAGCGCATGAGTTGCAAACAAACCCATCGTAGGTGGAGCTTCACATCCCATTAGCACCTTACTGGCCACGTTATGCTCACGTGTAGTGTGACCCCACACACGCCCCTCCCCTCCTCTCCCCTCACACCCACATTCACTCCTCGGCAGATATAAATCGTGACAACACAGACAAGACGTAGTGCTCGACAAGGCACAAGAGAGGTCGAGCAGCGGGCAGCTCCACTCGTCTCAACCGCCCTCACTCCACTCTGCTGGACCTTAACACTTGCGTATGGCGAAGCTATCTCCGCTCTGATCTTAGTTCCTTTCGTCTCACGCCTGTCTGCCGCATCACCCACCTTCTGTAAGCCTTGCGTCAGTAGCATCAGACCAGAGTCAACGTATTACTTTCGTTTGAGCCTTGATAAAATATTAGGATATGGAATACAATAAGACAGCCTGTCTCGCTTTTAGTGGACGGAGGATCGAGCTGCTGCTGCTGCTGCTGGCTGCTGCTGCTGCTGCTGCTGCTGCTGCTGCTGCTGCTGCTGCTGCTGCTGCTGCTGCTTGCTGCTGCTGCTTGCTGCTGCTGCTGCTGCTTGCTGCTGCTGCTTGCTGCTGCTGCTTGCTGCTGCTGCTTGCTGCTGCTTGCTGCTGCTGCTTGCTGCTGCTGCTTGCTGCTGCTGCTGCTTGCTGCTGCTGCTTGCTGCTGCTGCTTGCTGCTGCTGCTTGCTGCTGCTGCTTGCTGCTGCTGCTTGCTGCTTGCTGCTGCTGCTTGCTGCATCATTACTATTACTACTACTACTTGTGCTGAATGACCTACATGAACATAGTGATGCAAATAAATGCATAAATTATTAATCTCATAAAACTTCTGAAGTTAGTGTCTAAATTCTGCTATGCTACCTTTGTCTCCCGTGTTTGTTTAGTAGACAGCTGGATTGTAGTTCTTGCATGGCAGCCCAATGTGTCAGTCTTTACTATGTACTTACCATAGACTAAACACTGTCATCTCTATTTCCTAAGCTAAAAATGTTATTATTGTTTTCTTTCAGGTTTCATAGTGGCGGAGGAGGAGGAGGAGCTTACAAGGTGAGGACAGTGTCGTACAGGACCAAGCAGAGTGTCTTTCAAGATTAATATCCGAGGGAGGTGTCTGGAGGAGCCCATCACTCGTCCAAGATAGTCGGCTAAGGAAATGAACGAGTTTCTCGCATGACTCGCTGAGGAAGTTACAGGGAGTTGAAAAGCTGACAAACTCGCCCTGATTCTGGCTAAATAATCGAAGAGTTGCATTTGCGATATGCTACTGGATACCGTTTAAAGACTGGTTTATAAATGCTGGGGGAAGCCATTAAAAGTCAGTATCTGAATCAGTGGTTGTCGTGCGCACATATTTCAGATCAATGTTGATAATCGCTTCTTCTAATACTACTATTAATCGTGAAGTTGATGCTATTCGTGATTTTACTAAACTAGTACCGATATATTTAAAACTAGAAAGATGATATAAACAGAATTAGAGAAGCAGTATTCCGGGCCTCCACACCTCCCTTACCTTATATATCAGTGTCTTGGAACCATTTATGACTTTATACTCCCAGTCTTCGTTATCCGGTGATTTCATTTTCGTGTTCGTTGACCTCATATTCAAGAGTTCTTGCCAGCTTATGTCGGGAAATGAACGAAAGTTAGTGACGAACATGAAATTCCGGTGTGAGCTCTATCCACCGGTGCATTCTGAAAATTATTTCTGAATTTTTGGCAACTTGTCATTGAATTGCCATTAAGGAGGATTGTGTTACTGTTGTATATCACCTTGAATTAACCAGCGATAAATTTGATTCTTACACTCCTCTTGATAACTAGTTGCGGGTGAAGACAAAAATATATGACCAAAAAAAAAGTTTAGTGCAAGTACCCGAGAGTTTCCCCGATTTTGTGTAAAAGATAAGACTGCCATCCTTCCTACCCCCACCCATTCTGTGTGAAACAAGGCAGGAACGTAGAAATAAGAATGGCGACTCTGAAGGATGTTAGCGGTGCCTCGCCGGCGGAGATACTGCCCCTGGCGGCCGTCAGCGCCAAGAACATCTCTGAGTCGGGTACGGAAGCAGATGATTCTTCAGACTCTGGCTTCAAGCTGAAGAAGGAGCTAGGGATGATGGACGGCGTGGGTATCATTGTGGGCATCATCATCGGCTCTGGCATCTTCGTCTCCCCTAAAGGGGTGCTAGAGTACAGCGGCAGCGTGGGCGCGGCTCTGCTGGTGTGGGCGGTGTCGGGTGTGCTCTCCATGGTGGGCGCCCTGTGCTACGCCGAGTTGGGTGAGTAACTCTTCTTTCTCTTGACTTGTGGAAGCTGACAGTAGGTAATCAGAGTGATTATTTAAAGATTAGCCGGTGAAAGTTCGATCTTTCACCCATCTTGCCACTGAATTATCCATATAGGCATAACAAGTCACATGAAAGGAAAATGATTTGTCAAGGATGTGTCACCTGCCATGAGTTTTTATTATCCGATTCGCTTAATACCTCTTTCAGAGTATCTTGAAAACTGTTAATTTTGAATTCATCATATATTTAGTGTGAGTAGTAGAGCAGCGAGTCCCTTCACTGCTGGCGTGCAGGTGCTGAGATGGGACTGACCCAGCAGACAAAACTTTTTCCTAATTGATGATATTGTATGATCGGGTGAACACTTCTGCCGATCCTCGACCAGAGACCAAGTTTTGGAACCTGCTCTTCTTCGTGCAAGTTTTCTTTCCATGTTCGTTTGCAGGTGTTTGGTTCACAGGGACTCGGAGAAACACGTGCTGATTTGAGCCATTGCACAAATGGTCATTACAGAGCCAGATTTCAGTCGACACTGTTGTTTGGAAGTGCCTCTGATTGCAGTAAAAAAAAAAAGCAGTGATTCACAATATCACCACAACTAATAAACATGACCATCCATCAAGTGTCGATCCAGCCATTACTGGATGTGGCCTTCAGGCGAAATATCGCTAAACCTCATTTCTGCTCTGGGGCTTTCCTGAGGCTTAGATTTTCTTACCAGTATAATGTCCTAAAGGATTATCATTCTGTCATTTTTGGCCGCATTCTCTTGATATGCTCGGCATTATAAAGGCAGCCTTGGGTTCAGATGAAAATACATATCTAAGTGTCTATGGTAGATCACTACCTACTGGGTTGAGACAGGACCCGGACATATAAGTGGGAGAAAGTCTACAGAGATTTTCATGCCCTAAACGGGAATAAGCTCTTGAAATTTCCTCCGTAGATGTTTATAATTAACAGCAGCTCATACGTCGATGGTAGCTGGAGTACTGTCATGGTGTTGATAACTTTGCAATTTCAAATGCTGACCCTGATTAGGGGGTGGCGGCAGCGGCTGCAGCTTCTTCTTATGATTGTGTAACTGGAGAGTTCGTTGTTGTGATTGTCTAGGGAAAATGTTGACGGCGACCTTTAACGCTTTTGTCTTGTTCTAGCAGATAAATCCCTTCTGCCAGCGTTTAGCGTGGCATTTGTTCAAGTACAGAGGCTGCCAGAAGTTGGCAAGGGAGCATTGGTGTCACTAGAGCCAGCAGACGGAGTAGCGCTGTCATCTTCAAGGCTGCCTGCCTTCTTGCTGGTTGATGGTAGTGTTACCACATGGGGTCTGATGGAGCTACGTTGGAATATTCAGCTGTGGCGCTATTGGTCCTGTCTATTTGTTCTCGGTGTAAGAATTCTGTGCCTCGTTAATCCTGCCCGTTGTGATTAAATTCATACACATGAGAAAACACCAAATACTTAATTAGACATAGTAACACATTCCAGGTTTTTACCAGCTGCCAGTCTGTATGCAAGCAATGTGTTACCCTCAGACTTTTTCTAACGATTGTTAATTTTCTAACGACCGTTAATACAAATAGGAAGAACGCCTGTCTGGCGAGCTTCCTATTTGTACTCGCCCAACCTCAGTATTTTCAAAAGGAAGACTCCAATTTAACTACCGAGTTTAAAGACGTACGTACTAGTTCCCGATTTTATCGGGAAGGCACCAACCACACGTCTCTTATCCCCTCAACAAGATGTGGTATCCTCAGTCTTTGCTCGCCACATCAACATCTTAGACTGACGTCCACCTCTTCTTCCCCTAGCCACTGCCATCAATATAAATAAGCATTTTCCTCATTCTTTCTACTTGCTGACGAGGATCTCAAAGATCGAAATATAGAGATCAACTGTTTTCCTTGTCTTTGTCTACATGTGGGTTGCCTGCTACCAGTGAGGAGTTATTCACAGCACTATGATGTTCCATAATAAATATAATATGTATATGTACTCGTACCTTTTATCTTTCTGATATGCACCCCCCAGGGTGCACGCTCCTACTCTGTATGCAAAGAATATACGCTAGGTGACTGCTGATCGAGAAGTGATGTGTGCTAACCTTCAGGAATTATTTAAAGCTGTCTGCTCTCTCTCTGATTCTCTCTCCCCCTCTCTCTCTCCCCCTCACTCTTATTTGCTATATATATCGTGCCGAATAAGTAAAACTTGCTCTTTTGGCTTAAATAGCCTTGCTATTCTTGCCGAATAAAGCAAGTGAAAATTTGTGTATGCAATAATTTCGCAAAAAATCATTCTGAATCTAGCGAACAAAATATATTGCATTGTTTGTTTATTATTAAATTATTATAAACTTGTATAAAATATATTTAGTTGGATTAAGCTAAATTAAATTGCACAAGTCAGAAGATACCAGTGGCAGCCCATCATATGGGCTGCCACTGGTACCTTCTGACTTTTGCCTCTGAGAATTTCCCTTCCTATTTGTTGCTGTCTTGCAACATTACATAGCTCCTGGCGACGCGAGAAAGTGCGAAAGATCTAGAGCTAAAGATTTCCATTCCATGTGGCTTGTTCGGCATTATATTGCACTGACTCCAGTATAAGAGACTCAATCCTCCTGCCTCTGTATTACATTCATGAGGTCTACTGTTGGGCGAAACGTTTCGGTAGATACCCAGGTGTTGCACAGGTGTCTTATTCATCAACATGTCGGTTATATACCTTTAGATAATGATACAGGTTATCATGTTGTGGTTCAGAGGGCTACCAACAGAAGCAGTCTGGTTGAACATAATCTTGCTGCCAGGCAGAAGTGTTAGGCTAGAGAAACTGTCACAGGTGTACACCTGCCTTCACCACATCTGACTTAGTGAGCGAAATGTCTCCTAAGAAAAACAAAGGTTTCCCTATCCCATCAGTGTGATACGTTCCCATACCATAAATACCACGATAGCCCCCCCCCCCATAAACCTGACCCAGGGCCGGGCTGCTGCATATCACATATGATAGTTGTATATACTATTAACAGTATAATAATTCCCTATACGTTGCACATGTCTTTTTATATACTTTCTGTATGATCATGTTCTACATCTCCTAGTGTACAAGTGTGTGAGGTGTGCACATTCCCAAGGATGTGAGAGATGTATTGAGGTTGAGATGTGCCGCTAGGGCGCGTCAGGTCCTAAGTATTATCAGCTGGGTCCTCTGAATTTTGTCAGAGGAGCGTATCCAAGTTCGTTGATAAGCGAGGCGTAATTAATATCTGGACTTTGTGTAGAGTTTATGTAAGATTGGATGACTGTGATACTAATGCCAGATGCTGGCTTTGTGTGTGTGTGTGTGTGTGTGTGTGTGTGTGTGTGTGTGTGTGTGTGTGTGTGCGCGCGCTAATTACGTCTGTAGGTGACACTAATGCCACAGGCTAGGGCGGGTATGTTAAGGTTATGAAAGATGGAACGTCTGTATGTGACGCTAATGATACAGAGGCTGGCTCGGGAAAGTTTCTCACTTCCCGTTTATGTATTTGTTTCGATACTCTGCACATGTATGAATGTTGGAGGTCGGGATATTACACAGCTTTAGTGTCGACAGGAATAGAAACTGACAGGTGTGGTAGACAGTCTTTGAAAGAACTTTTCGCTCCAGTGAGAGCTTTATCGTCTCAATAAAAGTGTTTTAATATTGTTGTTAGGTAAGACACATATGCAACAGTTAGGTATCTTTATTATGAAACGTTTCGCCTACACAGTAGGCTTCTTCAGTCAAGTACAGAAAAGTTGATAGAAGCAGAAGATACTTGAAGACGATGTAATCAGTCTTACCTATGTGTCTTACCTAACAACCTGTCGGTATTTTATACCATTTAATGTTTTAATATTGTTGTCACTTAGGGGGGGGCGGGGGTGTCTAGTAAATTAGTTCCTTTAATAGGAGTAATCTGAAAAAAAACCGCTTGTGCAGTTGAATATAACAAGCTGGTAAATAAAACACGTGTTCAGCACTTGGGAAAACTTTTCGCCAACCAGTGCCTTCATCAGTCCAATGCAGAGAAAAAGAGAACTGAGGAAGACACAAAGATGGAATTTGAGGTAATCAGTCCCTCAGCCTAGAATGGTGTTTTCAGTCCGTCACCTTTGATAATAAGTTTACAAAATAAATATACCCAAGTGCTACACCTGTCTTCATCTTGCCGATTTTGTAAACCATTAATATGATGATAAAAGATCTGGCCGCTAAAGTTAAGATCTGTTCGCATTTCTCACCTGGAGGTTAGCCACCCCAGGGGCAGATCTCCTGTGAAACTAATGAAGCTTAACCTTCAGGGCCCCTGTTCCTGGAGGGGCCCCAGAAGCGATTTTAGCTCATATTGCCATAAAATTTTGAGTCTATGAGAAGGGGTTGCGAAGGGGCCCCCCGTAACGGTTCGAGCTTCAGGGCCCCAAAAATATAGGTCCACCACTACTACCCAATATAACCCAGCAAAGTCAGCGCGTAATCGAGCACTGACTGTCTTATTCCATTATGGTCCTTCAATCTTGCCCCCCCCCCAAGATGCTATCCACACCAGTCGACTAACACCCAGGTACCTACTTACTGCTAGGTGAATAGCAACAGCAGGTATAAGTTTATTTAGGTACAGATAAACATAAATACACAAATTATCACACACAAGAACATATTAACAAACTGCGGCTATCAGTCTTTGGATTGATGGCCCAGTGGTTAATGTGATGGTTGACTTGTTTCCCATGGGACGGGCTAAAATAATACGGGTTGGATCCCCTTCTAGCCGCAGTTTAATTGCTTAAAATTCACTTGTTCGTGGTTGCCTGGTCACCTGTGATAATTATCTGGGATAACCCAAGAGAGGCAGTGACGTATTTCCATGCCCAGTGTTTCTACTCGGCCGGGGTTTGAACCACGGACACTGTGTGTGTAGTCACCTAGTTGTGGTTGCAGGGGTCGATTCATAGCTCCTGGCCTCGTCTCTTCGCTGGTCGCTACTAGGTCCACTCTCTTCTTGCTCCATGAGCTTTATCGTACCTCTTCTTAAAGCTGTGTATGGATCCTGTCTCCACTACATCACACTCCAGATTGTTCCACTTCCTGACAACTGTGTGACTGAAGAGATGCGTGTGAGAGAGAGAGAGAGAGAGAGAGAGAGAGAGAGAGAGAGAGAGAGAGAGAGAGAGAGAGAGAGAGAGAGCAAGGAGGTTGGTTTGAGAAGGACCTGTCAAATGTGAGTTTACCGGGAGTTTACCTGGAGAGAGTTCCGGGGGTCAACGCCCCCGCGGCCCGGTCTGTGACCAGGCCTCCTGGTGGATCAGAGCCTGATCAACCAGGCTGTTACTGCTGGCTGCACGCAAACCAACGTACGAGCCACAGCCCGGCTGGTCAGGAACCGACTTTAGGTCCTTGTCCAGTGCCAGCTTGAAGACTGCCAGGGGTCTGTTGGTAATCCCCCTTATGTATGCTGGGAGGCAGTTGAACAGTCTCGGGCCTCTGACACTTATTGTATGGTCTCTTAACGTGCTAGTGACACCCCTGCTTTTCATTGGGGGGATGTTGCATCGTCTGCCAAGTCTTTTGCTTTCGTAGTGAGTGATTTTCGTGTGCAAGTTCGGTACTAGTCCCTCTAGGATTTTCCAGGTGTATATAATCATGTATCTCTCCCGCCTGCATTCCAGGGAATACAGGTTCAGGAACCTCAAGCGCTCCCAGTAATTGAGGTGTTTTATCTCCGTTATGCGCGCCGTGAAGGTTCTCTGTACATTTTCTAGGTCAGCAATTTCACCTGCCTTGAAAGGTGCTGTTAGTGTGCAGCAATATTCCAGCCTAGATAGAACAAGTGACCTGAAGAGTGTCATCATGGACTTGGCCTCCCTAGTTTTGAAGGTTCTCATTATCCATCCTGTCATTTTTCTAGCAGATGCGATTGATACAATGTTATGGTCCTTGAAGGTGAGATCCTCCGACATGATCACTCCCAGGTCTTTGACGTTGGTGTTTCGCTCTATTTTGTGGCCAGAATTTGTTTTGTACTCTGATGAAGATTTAATTTCCTCGTGTTTACCATATCTGAGTAATTGAAATTTCTCATCGTTGAACTTCATATTGTTTTCTGCAGCCCACTGAAAGATTTGGTTGATGTCCGCCTGGAGCCTTGCAGTGTCTGCAATGGAAGACACTGTCATGCAGATTCGGGTGTCATCTGCAAAGGAAGACACGGTGCTGTGGCTGACATCCTTGTCTATGTCAGATATGAGGATGAGGAACAAGATGGGAGCGAGTACTGTGCCTTGTGGAACAGAGCTTTTCACCGTAGCTGCCTCAGACTTTACTCTGTTGACTACTACTCTGTGTTCTGTTAGTGAGGAAATTATAGATACATCGACCGACTTTACCTGTTATTCCTTTAGCACGCATTTTGTGCGCTATTACGCCATGATCACACTTTTCGAAGGCTTTTGCAAAGTCTGTATATATTACATTTGCATTCTTTTTGTCTTCTAGTGCATCTAGGACCTTGTCGTAGTGATCCAATAGTTGAGACAGACAGGAGCGACCTGTTCTAAACCCATGTTGCCCTGGGTTGTGTAACTGATGGTTTTCTAGATGGGTGGTGATCTTGCTTCTTTGGACCCTTTCAAAGATTTTTATGATATGGGATGTTAGTGCTATCGGTCTGCAGTTCTTTGCTGTTGCTTTACTGCCCCCTTTGTGGAGTGGGGCTATGTCTGTTGTTTTTAGTAACTGTGGGACGACCCCCGTGTCCATGCGCCCTCTCCATAGGATGGTAAAGGTTCGTGATAGGGGCTTCTTGCAGTTCTTGATGAACACGGAGTTGCATGAGTCTGGCCCTGGGGCAGAGTGCATGGGCATGTCATTTATCGCCTGTTCGAAGTCATTTGGCATCAGGATAACATCGGATAGGCTTGTGTTAACCAAATTCTGTGGCTCTCTCATAAAAAATTCATTTTGATCTTCGACTCTCAGTCTGGTTAGCGGCTTGCTAAAAACTGAGTCATATTGGGACTTGAGTTGCTCACTCATTTCCTTGCTGTCATCTGTGTAGGACCCATCTTGTTTATTAAGTAGGGGCCCAATACTGGACGTTGTTCTCGACTTTGATTTGGCATAGGAGAAGAAATACTTTGGGTTTCTTTCGATTTCATTTATGGCTTTTAGTTCTTCCCGCGATTCCTGACTCCTATAAGATTCCTTTAGCTTAAGTTCGATGCTTGCTATTTCTCTGACCAGTGTCTCCCTACGCATTTCAGATATATTGACCTCTTTTAGCCGCTCTGTTATTCTTTTCCGTCGCCTGTAAAGGGAGCGCCTGTCTCTTTCTATTTTACATCTACTCCTCCTTTTTCTTAGAGGAATAAGCCTTGTGCATACATCGAGTGCCACCAAGTTAATCTGTTCTAGGCATAAGTTGGGGTCTGTGTTGCTTAGTATATCTTCCATGCTTATATCGGTTAGGACTTGGTTTACTTGGTCCCACTTTGTTTTTGTTATTGAAGTTGAATTTGGTGAATGCACCCTCGTGACTAATCTCATTATGTCGGTCTGGGGCTCTGCGCATACATGTCTGAACCTCAATTATGTTGTGATCTGAGTATATTGTTTTTGATATGGTGACATTTCTTATCAGATCATCATTGTTAGTGAAGATGAGGTCTAGTGTATTCTCCAGTCTAGTAGGCTTTATTATTTGCTGGTTTAAACTGAATTTTGTGCAGAGATTTAAAAGCTCGTGTGAGTTTTCATCAGAGCTGCCTCCTGGTGTTATTACTGCAACAATATTATTTGCTATATTCCTCCATTTTTGGTGCCTTAAGTTGAAATCCCCCAGGAGGAAGATGTTGGGTGCAGGAGCTGGAAGATTTTCCAGACAGTGGTCAATTTTTAACAGCTGTTCCTGGAATTGCTGGGATGTTGCATCCGGAGGCTTGTAGACTACCACAATGACTAGGTTTTGGTTCTCGATCTTTACTGTTAAAACTTCCACTACATCATTTGAGGCATTTAGCAGTTCTGTGCAAACAAGTGACTTCAATGTACAGGCCAACCCTCCCCCCCTCCTTTTGCCTGTTCACTCTGTCACATCTGTATAGGTTGTAACCTGGGATCCATATTTCATTGTCCAAGTGATCCTTTATGTGGGTCTCAGTGAAAGCCGCGAACATTGCCTTTGCCTCTGCAAGCAGTCCACGGATGAAAGGTATTTTGTTGTTTGTTGCTGGCTTTAGACCCTGTATATTTGCAAAGAAGAATGTCATTGGACTGGTGGTATTGTTGGTACTGGGGGGGGGGAATTTTTTTCCGGCATTAGTATCTGTATCTGTTGGCTTGGAGTGGAGGCCATCGACTGTGGTTCCACTCCAGGAATGACTGGATTTGGTGTACGATTTCTGCCATTTCCTGCCAGTTTTTTTTCCTTCCTGGCACTAAAAAACCTCTCCCTCTTGAGTGGCTGTGGCTACCCAGGTTTTCTCATGGCCTGGATGTTTTGTATCTTTTTGTCCCCTTTAGATGGTGTGCCTGGCAATTTAAGTTATAGCACAGTCTTTCCTGTACTGAAGAGGTACACATTTCAGGGTGAAAAAGCTTACAGGAAGGGAGTTTGCATTTTCCTGTTGTCATATGGGCACTGCATATTCTAGGGTGGTCATAGTTGCACGTCCCGTCTGTTTTTCCAGATTTCCCATGTCTGCAGATACCAAGTGCATAGTATGTGCACAGGCTTGGTTTCCGTTTGCCTTGGGTTTCTGTGATTGTATTCCCTGTTGGTGCATGTTTACCTGTCTTATTCCTATCCTCCCTAGCACCAACAATGGAGCTCCCACCAGTTGTTTTTGGTAATATATCCTCACTATTGCTAGTGGAGTCCTCTTGTTTGCTATTTCCTGTGGTATTTCTAGTTTGCAATATTGGTTTTATCTTATCTTTGACTACACTTGTTTCCCCACTACGGCTCCTGTCCCCTATGAGGTCATTTAAATGTATTCCTTCCTGCGTATAATTCTCGACTTCCTGGACAAAATCTCCAGCTTCACCATTACTGTCTCCCAGGACAGCACCTCCAGTTTCACCATTACTGTCTCCCAAGACAGCACCTCCAGCTTCACCATAACTGTCTCCCAGGACAGCACCTCCAGCTTCACCATTACTGTCTCCCAGGACAGCACTATCAGCCCCACATTTACTGACTACCAGGACATCACCTTCAGCCTTACAGTTTCTGACTACATGGCCAGTATCAAGGGCAGTACCATTCAGCCCAGACTTTTTATGTTCCCATCTGTTGTAGAAAGCTTCCAGGTTTTCTATGAAAGCAGCTTTGATGTTATCCTCTTTTAATACCCTTGTGATTTTAGTCCACAGATTTCTCATTTGGGCATACCCAAAAACACTTCCCTGTTTTAATACTGCTTGTAGCTAGTTCTTGGATATCTGCACAAGAGTCAGTAGGCCTACCACTGTGAATCTTTATCTCCATGCTGGGGCCTACAAAAGCCATCTTATCAAAATTTGGACATGGTCAGAGATCCCTAAGTCCTCATTATCCCTTTGGGTGGGCAGTGGTAGAGTAGTAGCCAGGGGCCAGACAAATAGCCCTACCTCTCTTTCTCTCGTCCCTCCCTCTTACCGTGGGTGGGTGTCAGGGACAGGGATACTAATGACAGTAGGGTGGTAGTTATCCCTGCCCTTCGTCACTCCCTCATGCTGCGCCCTGTCCCTAATAAGGTATACTCTCTCGGGCTTGACGGAGAGTGGGAGAATGTAGTATCCCTCGCCTGTCCAGTGCTGGGAAAGTGTATGTTAATATACAGGGCGTGTCAAAAAGATGATCCTAATTACTATTTCAAATCGGAATAATTATTGTAAGCTGATCCTCTTTGTTTAATGTTCATGTAAATAACTTTGTTCACTTTATTCCTGTTGCAACTTTTGCTGTGATTTTCAGAGTTACTTAGCTGTTTTATTTTTTAAACTTAAGCATGGCTGATTTCTAATGTTACAGTTAGGCTTTAATTTAAAAGAAAGATATTGCAAGGTCCCCAAGAAAAATAAGTCCTTCGTCTGACTTTTTTGGGTTATGTTAGGTAATTTACACGTTACTATGCACGATAATTGTAGTCACCTATTTTCTGTACCTCGTGTGTACCTGTAACTAAAGAAACGTATAAAATATTAGGTACATTCCACCACACTCGTACATTTTCTTCCAATAACATGGCGGCGATGGTCGTGAGAGAGTGCGCACACTTACTGATTTGTATTTGCAGGGGGGGGGGGGGTTCAAGACTCAGCTCCTGGGCCTCGCCTCTTCTACCACTTTGGCCCGCAATACTAATTTCTGGCCTCTTGGGCCTTGTATCTATTTTTGAA